>NW_027307780.1:855000-930000 GCF_047496885.1 Scyliorhinus torazame
CGCCAGAGGCCGCTGTCCCCCCCCCGCCGCTAGAGGCCGCTGTCCCCCCCCGCCAGAGGCCGCTGTTCCCCCCCCGCCAGAGGCCGCTCTCACCCCGCCAGAGGCCGCTGTCCCCCCCCGCCGCCAGAGGCTGCTGTCCCCCCCCGCCAGAGGCCGCTGCCCCCCCCCCGCCAGAGGCCGCTGTCCCCCCCTCATCGCCAGAGGCCGCTGTCCCCCTCCGCCAGTTGCCGCTGCCCCCCCCGCCGCCAGAGGCTGCTGCCCCCCCACCGCCAGAGGCCGCTGCCCCCCCCCCCCGCCAGAGGCCGCTGTCCCCCTCCGCCAGTTGCCGCTGTCCCCCCCACCGCCAGAGGCCGCTGTCCCCCTCCCTGCCGCCAGAGGACGCTGTCCCCCCCCCGCCAGAGGCCGCTCTCACCCCGCCGCCAGAGGCCGCTGTCCCCCCCCCCGCCAGAGGCCGCTGTCCCCCCCCCCGCCAGAGGCCGCTCTCACTCCGCCAGAGGCCGCTGACCCTACCCCCGCCGCCAGAGGCCGCTGTCCCCCCCGCCAGAGGCCGCTGTCCACCTCCGCCAGAGGCCGCTGTCCCCCTCCGCCAGAGGCCGCTGCCCCCCCCCCCCACCGCCAGAGGCCGCTGTCCCCCTTCCTGCCGCCAGAGGGCGCTGTCCCCCCCCGCCGCCAGTGGCCGCTGTCCCCCTCCCTGCCGCCAGAGGGCGTTGTCCCCCCCCACCGCCAGAGGCCGCTGTTCCCCTCCCTGCCGCCAGAGGGCGCTGTCCCCCGAGCGCCATTGGCCGCTGACCCTCCCCCCGCCGCCAGAGGCCGCTGTCCCCCTCCCTGCCGCCAGAGGCCGCTGTCCCCCCCCCCGCCGCCAGTGGCCGCTGTCCCCCCCCCACCGCCAGAGGCCGCTGTCCCCCCTGCCGCCAGAGGCCGCTGTCCCCCCGCCGCCAGAGGCCGCTTCCCCCCGCCGCCAGAGGCCGCTGACCCCCCCCGCCACCGCCAGAGGCTGCTGTCCCCCCCCCCGCCGCCAGAGGGCGCTGTCCCCCCCCGCCAGCCAGAGGCCGCTGTCCCCCCTCCCCCCGCCAGAGGCCGCTGACCCTCCAAGGAAAGGGGAATGGGTGTTTGAGAACCGAGAGTGAAGCCGGAGTCAGGAGGCGGAGGCGAGCTTGTCGTATGAGGAACGGTTGAGGACTCTGGGTCTTATGTCAGTAATAATGCTTCAGACAATGGAGGCTTCACACAGAGCTCTCCGTGCGCATGTGCGGGAGAGTCACTATCCCAGCAGGCAGTGCGCGGGCCACCCACTGACTGACATCGTCTCCTCTGGCAACACAAGGTGGCTGAGGGAAACTCCCCTGGCAACACAAGATGGCCGCCGAGAGTCTCCCCTGGCAACACAAGATGGCTGCCGGAAGACACACCTGCCAACACAAGATGGCCACCGAGAGTCTCCCCTGGCAACACAAGATGGCTGCCGGGCGTCCCCCTGGCAACAGAAGATGGCTGCCGGGTGTCTCCCCTGGCAACAGAAGATGGCTGCCGGGAGACTCCCCTGGCAACACAAGAGGGGGCAACAGAAAGCTACTAAAAAAGCTATAAAGAAGAATAAGATAGATTATGAGAGTAAACTTGCTCAGATTATAGAAACAGATCGCAAAAGTTTCTACAAATGCATAAAACAAAAAAGAGTGGCGAAGGTAAATATTGGTCCTTCAGAGGATGAGAAGGGAGATTTAATAATGGGAGATGAGGAAATGGCTGAGGAACTGAACAGGTTTTTTGGGTCGGTCTTCACAGTGGAAGACACAAATAACATGCCAGTGACTGATGGAAATGAGGCTATGACAGGTGAGGACCTTGAGAGGATTGTTATCACTAAGGAAGTAGTGATGAGCAAGCTAATGGGGCTAAAGGTAGACAAGTCTCCTGGCCCTGATGGAATGCATCCCAGAGTGCTGAAAGAGATGGCTAGGGAAATTGAAAATGCACGAGTGATAATTTACCAAAATTCACTAGACTCTGGGGTGGTGCCGGCGGATTGGAAATTAGCAAACGTGACACCACTGTTTAAAAAAGGAGGTAGGCAGAAAGCGAGTAATTATAGGCCGGTAAGCTTAACTTCGGTAGTAGGGAAAAGATGCTGGAATCTATCATCAAGGAAGAAATAGCGAGGCACCTGGATGGAAATTGTCCCATTGGGCAGACGCAGCATGGGTTCATAAAGGGCAGGTCGTGCCTAACTAATTTAGTGGAATTTTTTGAGGACATGACCAGTGCGGTAGATAACGGGGAGCCAATGGATGTGGTATATCTGGATTTCCAGATAGCCTTTGACAAGGTGCCACACAAAAGGTTGTTGCATAAGATAAAGATGCATGGCATTAAGGGGAAAGTAGTAGCATGGATAGAGGATTGGTTAATTAATAGAAAGCAAAGAGTGGGGATTCATGGGTGTTTCTCTGGTTGGCAATCAGTAGCTAGTGGTGTCCCTCAGGAATCAGTGTTGGGCCCACAGCTATTCACAATTTACATAGATGATTTATAGTTGGGGACCAAGGGCAATGTGTCCACGTTTGCAGACGACACTAAGATAAGTGGTAAAGCAAAAAGTGCAGAGGATACTGGAAGTCTGCAGAGGGATTTGGATAGGCTAAGTGAATGGGCTAGGGTCTGGCAGATGGAATACAATGTTGACAAATGTGAGGTTACCCATTTTGTAGGAATAACAGCAAAAGGGATTATTATTTAAATGATAAAATATTAAAACATGCTGCTGTGCAGAGAGACCTGGGTGTGCTAGTGCATGAGTCGCAAAAGGTTGGTTGACAGGTGCAACAGGTGATTAAGAAGGCAACTAGAATTTTGTCCTTCATTGCTAGAGGGATGGAGTTTAAGACTAGGGAGGTTAGGCTGCAATTGTATAAGGTGTTGTGAGGCCACACCTGGAGTACTGTGTTCAGTTTTCGTCTCCTTAATTGAGAAAGGACGTACTGGCACTGGAGGGTGTGCAGAGGAGATTCACTCGGTTAATCCCATGGTTGGATTACGAGGAGAGGTTGAGTAGACTGGGACTGTACTCGTTGGAATTTAGAAGGATGAGGGGGGACCTTATAGAAACATATAAGATTATGAAGGGAATAGATAGGATAGATGCGGGCAGGTTGTTTCCACTGGCGGGTGAAAGCAGAACTAGGGGGGCATAGCCTCAAAATAAGGGGAAGGAGAGAGAGGACAGAGTTTAGGAGGAACTTCTTCACCCAAAGGGTTGCGAATCTATGGAATTCCTTGCCCAGTGAAGCAGTAGAGGCTAATTCATTAAATGTTCTTAAGATAAAGATAGATAGTTTTTTGAAGAATAAAGGGATTCAGGTTTATGGTGTTCGGGCCGGAAAGTGGAGCTGAGTCCACAAAAGATCAGCCATGATCTCATTGAAGGGTGGAGCAGGCTTGAGTGGCCAGATGGCCTCCTCCTGCTCCTAGTTCTTATGTTCTTATGTTCTTATGGCAATACAAGATGGTTGACGCCAGCACGCAGGGCATGCTGGGATGGGTGTGGCACAGTCGCAGTGGCGGCATCTGCTGCCCATTGGCCCCATTGGGTCGTCGGGATTGTTGTGTCCCAATAGACACCGCAGCACTGCCCCTCCGCCCACCCCGGATATCTCCCACCCCCGATATCACACCCGCCCCGATATCACCCACCCCCGATATCACCCCCTCCCCGGACATCACCCCCTCCCCGATATCACCCCCTCCCCGATATCACCCACTCCCCGATATCACCCCCTCCCCGATATCACCCCCTCCCCGATACCACCCCCTCCCCGATATCACCCCCTCGCCGAAATCACCCCCTCCCCGATATCACCCCCACCCCGATATCACCCCCTCCCCGATATCACCCACTCCCCGATATCACTCCCTCCCCGATATCACCCCCTCCCCGATATCACCCCCTCACCGATATCAGCCCGTCCCCGATATCACCCCCTCCCCGATACCACCCACTCCCCGATATCACCCCCTCCCCGATATCACCACCTCCCCGATATCACTCCCTCCCCGATGTCACCCCCTCCCCGATATCAGCCCGTCCCAGATATCACCCCCTCCCAGATATCACCCCCTCCCCGATATCAGCCCGTCCCAGATATCACACCCTCCCCGATATCACCCATTCCCCGATATCACCCCCTCCCCGATATCACCCCCTCCCCGATATCACCCCCTCCCCGATATCACCCCCTCACCGATATTACCCCGTCCCAGATATCACCCCCTCCCAGATATCACTCCCTCCCCGATATCACCCTCTCACCGATATCAGCCCGTCCCTGATATCACCCCCTCCCAGATATCACCCCCTCCCCGATATCACCCACTCCCCGATATCACCCCCTCCCCGATATCACCCCCTCCCAGATATCACCCCCTCCCCGATATCACCCCCTCGCCGATATCAGCGCGTCCCAGATATCACCCCTCCCAGATATCACTCCCTCCCCGATATTACACCCTCCCCGATATCAGCCCGTCCCAGATATCACCCCCTCCCCGATATCACTCCCTCCCCGATATTACACCCTCCCCGATATCAGCCCGTCCCAGATATCACCCCCTCCCCGATATCACCCCCTCCCCGATATCACCCCCTCCCCGATATCACCCCCTCGCCGAAATCACCCCCTCCCCGATATCACCCCCACCCCGATATCACCCCCTCCCCGATATCACCCCCTCACCGATATCAGCCCGTCCCAGATATCACCCCCTCCCCGATATCACCCACTCCCCGATATCACCCCCTCCCCGATATCACCCCCTCCCCGATATCACTCCCTCCCCGATGTCACCCCCTCCCCGATATCAGCCCGTCCCAGATATCACCCCCTCCCAGATATCACCCCCTCCCCGATATCAGCCCGTCCCAGATATCACACCCTCCCCGATATCACCCAATCCCCGATATCACCCCCTCCCCGATATCACCCCCTCACCGATATCAGCCCGTCCCAGATATCACCCCCTCCCAGATATCACTCACTCCCCGATATCACCCCCTCCCCGACATCAGCCCGCCCCAGATATCACTCCCAGATATCACCCCCTCCCCGATATCAGCCCGTCCCAATTTTCACCCCCTCCCAGATATCACTCCCTCCCCGATATCAGCCCGTCCCAGATATCACCCCCTCCCAGATATCACCCCCTCCCCGATATCTCCCCCTCCCAGATATAACCCCCTCCCCGTTATCACCCCATCCCCGATATAACCCCCTCCCCGATATCACCCCCTGCCAGATATCACACCCTTCCCGATATCACCCCGCCACGATATCACCCCCACCCCGATATCACCCCCTCCCCGATATCACCCCCTCCAAGATATCACCCCCTATCCGATGTCACTCCCCCACCGATATCACACCATCCCCAATATCACCCACTCCCCGATATCATCCCTCCTCCCGATATCACCCCCTCCTCCCGATAACACCCCCTCCCCGATATCACCCCTCTCCCCAATACCACTCCCTCCCGATATCACTCCATCCTCAATATCACCCCCCACCCCGATATCAACCCAACCCCGATATCATCCCCTCCCCGTTATCACCCCCTCCCTGATATCACCCCCACCCCGATATCACCCCCTCCCCGATATCACCCCCTCCCCGATGTCATCCCCTCCCCGATATCACCACCACCCCGATATCACCCCCACCGCGATATCACCCCCTCCCCGATATCACTCCCTCCCCGATATCACCCCCTACCCGATATCACTCCCTCACCGATATCACCCCATCCCCGATATCACCCACTCCCCGATATCACCCCTCTCCCCAATACCACTCCCTCCCGATATCACTCCATCCTCAATATCACCCCCACCCCGATATCAACCCAACCCCGATATCATCCCCTCCCCGATATCACCCCCTCCCCGATATCACCCCCACCCCGATATCACCCCCTCCCCGATATCACCCCCTCCCCAATATCACCCCCTCCCCAATATCACCCCCACCATGATATCACCCCCTCCCCGATATCACCCCCTCCCCGATATCACCCCCTTCCTCGATTATCCCCCTCCCCGATATCACCCCCTCCCCGATATCACCCCCTCCCCAGTACTACTCCCTCCCCAATATCACCCCCTCCTCAATATCACCCGCTCCCCGATATCTCCCCCTCCCCGACATCACCCCCTCCCCGATACATCCCCAGGGGGGTTACTGGGTTACGGGGATGGGGCAGAGGTGGCAGCTTAGATGAGACGCTCTTGTAAGGGCTCGTGCAGACTTGATGGGCCGAATAGCCTCCTTGTGCACTGTTGATGCTATGATTCTACTCTGTGGTCCCACCCTCGATATTAACCACCGGAAATGCCCAACAACCCCTGATGCGCCCAGCCAGGTATCATCCCGCCCGGTGACACCCCACCCCCATCCTAAACAGCCCAACAGGGGCTGGTTTAGCACAGTGGGATAAATAGCTGGCTTGCAATGCAGAACAATGCCAGCAGCGCGGGATGAATTCCCGTGCCGGCCTCCACAACAAGCGCCGGACTATGGCGACTAGGGGCTTTTCACAGTGACATCAGTGAAATATACTTGTGACAAGGGATTATTAATTTTATTATAGCACCCCCCCCCCGGATATGAATCCAGTCTTGAATTCATGCCCCGGCAAACATTACCGCAGAACAGATGTCAGCACCCAACGGATATCACCGAAGCCCCCCCCCCCGATATCACCCAACCCCAGATATCACCTAGCCCCAGAGATCACCCAACCCCAGAGATCACCCAGCCCCAGATATCACCCAGCCCCAGATATCACCCAGCCCCAGAGATCACCCAGCCCCAGAGATCACCCAACCCCAGATATCACCCAGCCCCAGATATCACCCAACCCCAGATATCACCCAGCCCCAGATATCACCCAGCCCAGAGATCACCCAGCCCCAGTTATCACTCAACCCCAGAGATCACCCAACCACCGAGATCACCCAACCCCAGAGATCACCCAACCCCAGAGATCACCCAACCCGGGATAGCACCCAAGCCCAGATATCACCCAACCCCCGATATCACCCAACTACAGATACCACCCAACCCCAAATATCACCCAACCCCCGGTATTACCCAACCTCAGATATCACCCAACCCCAGAGATAACCCAACCCCAGAGATCACCCAACCCCAGATATTACCCAACCACAGATATCACCCAACTCCAGATATCACCCAACACCAGATGTCACCCAATCCCAGATATCACCCAGCCTCAGATATCACCCAACACCAGATGTCACCCAATCCCAGAGATCACCCAGCCCCAGATATCAACCAACCCCAGATATCACAGAACGCCTGAGATCACCCAATCCCAGATATCACCTGACCCCAGGTCTCACCCAACCCCAGATATCGCTCAACGCCAGAGATGACCCAACCCCAGATATCACTCAACCTCAGATATCACCCAACACCAGATATCACCCAACACCAGAGATCACCCAACACCAGAGATCACCCAACCCCAGATATTACCCAACCCCAGACTCACCCAACCCCAGAGATCACCCAACCCCAGAGATCACCCAACCCCGGATAGCACTCAACCCCAGATATCACCCAACTCCAGATATCACCCAACCCCAGAGATCACCCAATCCCAGATATCACCCAACCCCAGAGATCACCCAACTCCAGATATCACCCAACCCCAGAGATCACCCAATCCCAGATATCACCCAACCCCAGAGATCACCCAACTCCAGATATTACCCAACCCCAGACTCACCCAACCCCAGAGATCACCCAATCCCAGATATCACCCAATCCCAGAGATCACCCAACCCCAGATATTACCCAACCCCAGACTCACCCAACCCCAGAGATCAACCAACCCCAGAGATCACCCAACCCCGGATAGCACTCAACCCCAGATATCACCCAACTCCAGGTATCACCCAACCCCAGAGATCACCCAGCCCCAGAGATCACCCAACCCCAGATATCACCCAACCCCAGAGATCACCCAACCCCAGATATCACCCAACCCCAGAGAGCGGTGAGTGGGCTGTGGGATTTGGAGACAACATCAGTCACTGCAGCAGGTCCCTTTTCAAATGTCCTTTCGTTGAGATTGTCCTGAGGGCCAACACATTTTATACTGCTTGGATTCCCCATAAAAGTGAAGAGCAAATTCTTCATCAGTCCAAGAGTTAGAGTAACTAACTTTTAATCATTACACCCAATATTCAAAGTGAATATGGAAGAACTATTTGTTAAAATGGCTCAGATATTTTAATGAATTCCCAACATTAAATGTTTTTAAACTGGTGAAGTTCTGACGGGTCTACTGATTTTTACTTGAATTATTTAATTATTTTCTGTGGAAGATTAACCACCTGTTGACATCGTTCATCCCAATAATCAGAGTGAACTTGAATTGATTAGCTTTCATAGAATTTACAGTGCAGAAGGAGGCCATTCGGCCCATCGAGTCTGCACCGGCTCTTGGAAAGAGCACCCTACCCAAGCCCACACCTCCACCCTATCCCCATAACCCAGTAACCCCACCCAACACTAAGGGCAATTTTGGACACTAAGGACAATTTAACATGGCCAATCCACCTAACCTGCACATCTTTGGACTGTGGGAGGAAACCGGAGCACCCGGAGGAAACCCACGCCCACACGGGGAGGACGTGCAGACTCCGCACAGACAGTGACCCAAGCCGGGAATCGAACCTGGGACCCTGGAGCTGTGAAGCAATTGTGCTATCCACTATGCTACCGTGCTGCCCTGCCCTGTTTGGTCCAATAAACAATTATCTCATTCATTCATTGCGAGGTTTAATTAAATCAGCGAACAGCTCATTATGTCAATGTCCAACAAGCATTACACAGCTAATTATTATTTGTGCAACATTGATAGAAAATAACAAATTAGTTTTCAGTCCATTAAACACAGCAAATAACTAAAAACATTTCATTGCATCTTTCACTGTGATTGTCAAAGGATTTTTCATTGCAATAATCACAGGCGGTTTCTAATTACTGGTCAGACCACAATCAAATGGAGATTGTTAATCAGTGGAATAGAATCTGTAATTCCTGACCACACAACAATAAAGGCATCAATAAAAAATGCATTTGTTCAGCTCACAATCCCAATCAATGGGATTCTCCCTGGGCAGGATCCTCCCCTTCGCCGGCAGCGCCCACATGTCCGCGGGTTTCCCCACGCCGTGGGGTGGCCACAACGGGAAACCTCACTGACCGGCTGCGGGAATGGGGAATCCCGTTGTGGCGGTGGAGCGCCGCGCTGGATAACGGGGCTGGCCGGACCGAGAACAGGGTACAGGACATTAAACCGATGATCATTTTCCAAGAGAATTATCATGGCAAGATACTGATTAATCCATTGATCACTAACGGTATGAATAAATCTTTTAACGTCCCACAATAATATGTATTGGGAAATATTCCCCATGTCCATGATACCAGCAATTATATCTCAGGATTTAATTCCATTAATCATAGTTGTGCCATGACTGAATAGTGTGAGAATTCTCCCTGCCTGTTTCTACCAAAGAAAACTGAGCAACTCGGGCAGCACGGTAGCACAGTGGTTACCACTATGAAGTCACAGCGCCAGGGTCCCAGGTTCGATTCCCGCTTGGGTCACTCTCTGGGCGGAGTCTGCACGTTCTCCCCGTGTCTGCGCGGGTTTCCTCCGGGTGCTCTGATTGTCTCCCACAGATGTGCAGGTTAGGTGGATTGGACACGTTAAATTGCTCTTAGGTTGGATGGGGTTGCTGGGTTATGGGGATAGGGTGGAGGTGTGGGCTTGGGTAGGGTGCTCTTTCCAAGAGCCGGTGCAGACTCGATGGGCCGAATGGCCTCCTTCTGCACTGTGAATTCTATGATCTCTGAAATCCAATGATGGAAGGCAGGATGACATATATTTCACCATCATGTTTGCACAACATTGATAGAAAGCATCACATTCGTTTTCAGTCCATTGAACACAGTAAATAATGAAAAACATTTAATTGCAACTTTGAAAGTGATTATTGAAGGATTGATTATTCCAGTAATCAGAGGCGTAAATTAATATTGTTCAGACAATAATCATAATAAGATTGTTCTTTCAAATAGAGTCAGTAATTCCTGACCTTCCTATAATAACACAATAAACTGAACATGCACATTTCTGCTCACAATTAACTAAACTGTGATTATCTTTCTATCGAATCATCATGCCAGGAACATAATTATTTTCCGTCCAATGATTAGCGAATATGTCTAGAAACCTTTATGCTTTTCACAATAATATGCATTTAGAAATGTCTATGAGTACCAGAAATTATCTTTCAGGTTTTAATTCCATTAGTTACTAGACATATCGCTGCTATGTGGTGGAATACATTGTGATCTCTCTGCATGTTTCTACTGAAGACGTCCCAGCAATTTAAATAATGGAATCCGGGAAGTAATGGCTGAGAAACAATTATATATTGTGTCACATATTTATTTAAATTATTGAGGTTATCTGACTGCTGGAACTGGATAACTACAAACTCCCGCTGGTGTTGTTGGGGAGACTGGTCCTTTTGGTTGACTTCTGTATCCTGTAGTGTTTCTCCTCGGGAAAATACTGACTGTTTCACAATAAGAGAGTGATCAACCATTGTTTCCATTCATTATTTCTCAACTAGAGTCTGTTCCCCAGGTTTAACGGACTGATCGATGCCGAGGTCTAATGTGATGGTTAAGATTGGAGCTGGCGGATTGGAGGAGAATCAAACCCTGCCATGGCCTTGGTGATTTATTTCTCAGTATTACACAGCAGATCCATAGCCGTGATACCGATACTCTCCCAATTCTTCAGGATTCCTGATTTGAAGGCCGGCATGATAGCACAGTGGTTAGCACACTGGCTTCACAGCTCCGGGGTCCCAGGTTCGATTCCCGGCTTGTGTCACTGTCTGTGTGGAGTCTGCACGTTCCCCCCGTGTCTGCGTGGGTTTCCTCCGGGTGATCCGGTTTCCTTCCACAAGTCCCGAAAGACCTGTTGTGAGGTGAGTTGGACATTCTAAAATCTCCCTCTGTGTATCCGAACAGGTGCCGGAGTGTGGCGACTAGGGGATTTTCACAGTAACTTCATTGTAGTGTTAATGTGGGACTACTTGTGACAATACATATTTTTATTATTAATAAAGATTATTATTATCATATTAATAGTTGAACACATGATGCCTTCTCTTCCGCTGTCTGGCCCGGAAGGTATGGGATTATCTCCTCCAGTCTCTCAGTCCCATTACCTCGTGTTCGTTGTTCAAGACAAACACTTGTAACATAGACTCTTGATTGCGATTTTGGTCTCCGGACTCAGCAATACCTGATACAAATAGTTAGAACAAGGAACAAGGCACAAATAAAAGTACAACATAGATAAGAGAGGAGGGGGAGTGGCGTTTTTGATTAGGGAGAACATTACGGCAGTACTTAGAGGGCATATATCTGAGGGTTCGCCCACTGAGTCTATATGGGTGGAACTGAAAAATAAGAAGGGAGAGATCACCTTGATAGGACTGTACTACGGGCCCCCAAATAGTCAGCGGGAAATTGAGGAGCAAATATGTAAGGAGATTACAGATAGCTGCAAGAATAATAGGGTGGTAATAGTAGGGGACTTTAACTTTCCCAACATTGACTGGGACAGCCATAGCATTAGGAGCTTGGATGGAGGGAAATTTGTTGAGTGTATTCAGGAGGAATTTCTCATTCAGTATGTGGATGGACCGACTAGAGAGGGGGCAAAACCTGACCTCGTCTTGGGAAATAAGGAAGGGCAAGTGACAGAAGTGTTAGTGAGGGATCACTTTGGGACAAGTGACCATAGCTCCATTAGTTTTAAGATAGCTATGGAGAATGATAGGTCTGGCCCAAGAGTTAAAATTCTTAATTGGGGCAAGGCCAATTTTGATGGTATCAGACAGGAACTTTCAGAGGTAGATTGGGGGAGACTGTTGGCAGGCAAAGGGACGGCTGGTAAATGGGAGGCTTTTAAAAATGTGTTAACCAGGGTGCAGGGTAAGCACATTCCCTTTAGAGTGAAGGGCAAGGCTGGTAGAAGTAGGGAACCCTGGATGACTCGAGATATTGAGACTCTGGTCAAAAAGAAGAAGGAGGCATATGACGTACATAAGCAACTGGGATCAAGTGGATCCCTTGAAGAGTGTAAAGATTGTCGAAATAGAGTTAAGAGGGAAATCAGGAGGGCAAAAAGGGGACATGAAATTGCTTTGGCAAATAATGCAAAGGAGAATCCAAAGAGCTTCTACAGATACATAAAGGGAAAAAGAGTAACTAGGGACAGAGTAGGGCCTCTTAAGGATCAACAAGGACATCTATGTGCAGAACCACAAGAGTTGGGTGAGATCCTGAATGAATATTTCTCATCGGTATTCACGGTGGAGAAAGGCATGGATGTTAGGAAACTAAGGGAAATAAATAGTGATGTCTTGAGAAGTGTGCATATTACAGAGGAGGAGGTGCTGGAAGTCTTAAAGCGCATCAAGTTAGATAAATCCCCGGGACCTGATGAAATGTAACCCAGGATGTTGTGGGAGGCTAGGGAGGAAATTGCGGGTCCCCTAACAGAGATATTTGAATCATCAGCAGCCACAGGTGAGGTGCCTGAAGATTGGAGAGTAGCGAAAGTTGTGCCCTTGTTTAAGAAGGGCAGCAGGGAAAAGCCTTGGAACTACAGACCGGTGAGCCTAACGTCTGTAGTAGGTAAGTTGCTAGAAGGTCTTCTGAGAGACAGGATCTACAAGCATTTAGAGAGGCAAGGACTGATTCGGGCCAGTCAGCATGGCTTTGTGCGTGGAAAATCATGTCTCACAAATTTGATTGAGTTTTTTGAGGGGGTGACCAAGAAGGTAGATGAGGGCAGTGCAGTAGACGTTGTCTACATGGACTTTAGCAAAGCCTTTGACAAGGTACTGCATGGTAAGTTGTTGCAGAATGTGAAAGCTCACGGGATCCAGGGTGAGGTTGCCAATTGGATTCAAAATTGGCTGGACGACAGAAGACAGAGGGTGGTTGTAGAGGGTTGTTTTTCAAACTGGAGGCTTGTGACCAGTGGTGTGCCTCACGGATCGGTGCTGGGTCCACTGTTATTTGTGATTTATATTCATGATTTGGATGAGAATTTAGGAGGCATGGTTAGTAAGTTTGCAGATGACACCAAGATTGGTAGCACAGTGGATAGTGAAGAAGGTTATCTAGGGTTGCAATGGGATCTTGATCAATTAGGCCAGTGGGCCGACGAATGGCAGATGGAGTTTAATTTAGATAAATGTGAGGTGATGCATTTTGGCAGATCGAATCAGGCCAGGACCTACACAGTTAATGGTATGGCGTTGGGGAGAGTTATAGAACAAAGAGATCTAGGAGTACAGGTTCATAGCTCCTTGAAGGTGGAGTCGCAGGTGGACAGGGTGGTGAAGAAGGCATTCGGCATGCTTGGTTTCATTGGTCAGAACATTGAATACAGGAGTTGGGACGTCTTGTTGAAGTTGTACAAGACATTGGTACGGCCACACTTGGAATACTGTGTGCAGTTCTGGTCACCCTATTATAGAAAGGATATTATTAAACTAGAAAGAGTGCAGAAAAGATTTACTAGGATGTTACCGGGACTTGATGGTTTGAGTTATAAGGAGAGGCTGGATAGACTGGGACTTTTTTCCCTGGAGCGTAGGAGGCTTAGGGGTGATCTTATAGAGGTCTATAAAATAATGAGGGGCATAGATAAGGTAGATAGTCAACATCTTTTCCCAAAGGTAGGGGAGTCTCAAACTAGAGGGCATAGTTTTAAGGTGAGCAGGGAGAGATTCAGAAGGGTAATTTCTTCACTCAGAGGGTAGTGAGTGTCTGGAATGTGCTGCCAGAGGTAGTAGTAGAGGCGGGTACAATTGTGTCTTTTAAAAAGCATTTAGATAGTTACATGGGTAAGATGGGTATAGAGGGTTATGGGCCAAATGCGGGCAACTGGGACTAGCTTAATGGTAAAAACTGGGCGGCATGGACTGGTTGGGCCGAAGGGCCTGTTTCCATGCTGTAAACTTCTATGATTCTATGATTCTATATTGGCCCTTCGGCCCTCAAGCCTGTGCTGAACTTGCTGCCCATCTGACCTATAATCTTCTGCGCTTCCTGTGGTCCGTATCCCTGTATTCCCATTCTGTTCATGTGTTACTCATGTAATTCAGGTTCTATACAACTGCAGTAACTAATTCATTAAATGGGCAGAGGAGTAAGTAAACCTGAGAGCAGGGATTGGAATTTAACATTTATTTACAGTAAAAATCCAGCGCAGGACCATATACTTAATTGTAACTTAATCTGATAATAATTTAAGTGATTATTTTGAATGAATTAACTAGTGCATAAATGTCACTCAGAGGGTGCAGTGCTCTAACTGTGAGATGTGGGAGAACCGTGACGCTTCCAGTGTTCCGGTCAACTGCGTCTGCAGCAGGTGTAGCCAATGGCAGCTCCACACAGACCGCGTGGTTCGGTTCGAGCAGCAATTGGATGCACTGAGGAGCATACAGGTGGCGGAAAGCATCATAGGTAGACGTTCTGGAGGCGTGGTCACACCTAAGGTGCAGGCAGATAGTTCGGTGGATGACTGCTGGAACGGACAGGCAGTCAGCGCTGGAATCCCCTGTGGCTGTCCCCCTCTCTAATAGGTATACTGTGTTGGATACAGTTGGGGGATAGCATCTCAGGGGAAAACAACAGCAGCCAGAACAGTGGCACCACAGCTGGCTCTGTTACTCAGCAGGGGAGGGTAAAGTGCAGGAAAGCGATAGTTACAGGGACTCTATAGAAAGGGGCACAGATCGGCGCTTCTGTGGACAGGCAAGAGACTCCAGGTTGGTATGTTGTCTGCCTGGTGCCAGGGTCAAGGTTGTCTCTGAACGAACACAGGACGTCCTGAAGAGGGAGGGTGAACAGCCAGAGGTCTTAGTTCACATCGGTACTAACGACATCGGCAGGAAGAGCGATGAGGCCCTGCAGAAGGAGTTCAGGAAGTTAGACAGTAAGCTAAAAAGCAGGACCTCTCGGGTTGGAATCTCAGGATTACTCCCTGTGCCACGTGAGAGTGAGGCTAGAAACAAGAGGATAGTACAGCTAAACTCGTGGCTAAACTGGTGGTGTAGGAGGGAGGGTTTCAGATATCTGGGCCATTGGGCGATATTCCGGGAAATGTGGGACCTGGACAAGAAGGGCGGGCAGCTTCTAAACTGGAGGGACATCACTATCCTCGCTGGGAGGCTTGTTAGTGTCACCTGGGAGAATTGAAACTAATATGAAAGGGAGTGGGAACCAGAGCGGTAGCTCAGCAGGTGTAATAACTGAAGGGGAAACGGAGAACACAAATACCTGAACAACATCACCCTCAGGCAGAGCAAAAAAGGTGCCGAGGGTGAGAAGGGAGGTGCTCAATGCAGCATTGAGGGTGGTGGACCTAAATGTGTGCAGTGTACGGAACAAGGTAAATTTGCATGTTGCGCACATTGAAATTGGCTGGTACGATGTTGTTGGAATCACAGAGACGTGGCTGCAAGGTGATCAGGGCTGGGATCAAAATGTGCAAGTGTTCTATCGAAAGGACAGGCAGATGGGTAAAGGAGGCGGGGCTCCATTGTGAGGAAGGAATGAAGTTAAATCGATAGTAAGGAGCGATATAGGATCAGAAGGCAGAGATTCCCTATGGACAGAGTTGAGGAATCGAATCGATAAAAAGACTCTGATCGGACTTATTTGCAGGACTCGGAGCAGTCATCAAGAGGTGGAGCACAAAATAAATCAGGAGATAGAAAAGGCATGTAAAAAAGGAAATATTACAATAATCATGGGGGACTTCAACATGCAGGAAAATCAGGTTGATCGTGGATCCCAAGAAATGGAATTTGTGGAATGAGATGTTTTTTTGGAGCAGTCTGTGACAGAGCCGACTGGGGAACAGGCAATTCTGGATTTGGTGATGTGTAATGAAGCAGACTTGATTAGGGAACTTAAGGTGAAGGAACCCGAAGGGAGCAGTGACCACAATATGATAGAATTTACCCTGCAGTTTGAGAGGGAGAAGCTGGAGTCAGATGTAACAGTATTACAATTAAATAGGGGTAACTACAAAGGCATGGGAGGAGCTGGCCAGAGTTGATTGGAAAAGGAGACGAGCAGGGAAGACAGTGGAACAGCAATGGCAGCAGTTTTGGGGGGTTATTCGGGAGGAACAACAGAATTTCATCCCAAGGAGGAGGAAACATGCCAAGGGGAGGACAAGGAGTCCATGGCTCACGAGGGAAGTCAAGGAGAGCAGTAAATCAAAATAAAAAACATACGATGTGGCGCTGAATAGTGGGATGCCCTAAAATCGGGAAGCCTTTAATAGCGAGCAGAGGAAAACTGAAACAGCAATAAAGGAGGAGGTGAAATTTGAGGCCAAGCTAGCTAGTAATGTAAAAGAAGATAGGGAGATGTTCTTTTCAATATATAAAAGGTAAGAGAGAGACAAAAAAAGACATTGGACCACTGGAAAATGTGACTGGAGAAGTAACAATAGGTAACAAAGAAATGGCAGACGAACTGTAGTTACTTTGCATCAGTCTTCACGGTGGAAGACACCAGTGGGATGCCAGAGCTCCAGGAGAGCCAGGGGGCAGAGGGGAGGGCCGTGGCCATCACTAAGGAGAAGGTTCTGCGGAAACTGAAAGGTCTGAAGGTGGATGAATGACCTGGACGGATGGACTATATCCCAGGGTTCTAAAAGAGATAGCTGAGGAAATTGTGGAGGGAGTGGTGGTGATCTTTCAGGAATCACTGGAGGCAGAAAGGGTCCCAGAGGACTGGAAAGTGGCTAATGTAGCACCGCTGGTTAAGAAGGGAGGGAGGCAGAAGACGGGAAATTATCGGCCGGTTCGCCTGACTTCGGTCATTGGTAAGATTTTAGATCCATTATTAAAGATGAGATTGCGGAGTACTTGGAAGTGCAGGATAAAATAGGACTGAGTCAGCACAGATTCGTCAAGGGGAGGTCATGTCTGACAAATCTGTTAGAGTTCTTTGAGGAAATAACAAGGAAGTTAGACGAGGGAGAACCAGTGGATGCGATTTATGTAGATTTCCAGAGGGCCTTTGACATAGTGCCGCATTCCAGTCTGTTCAATTGGTTAAGAGCCCAAGGTGTTCAGGGCAAGATCCTGGGATGGAAAAAGAATTGGCTGACTGGCAGAGGCAGAGAGTGGGGATAAAGGGGTCTTTTTCAGGATGGCAGCCGGTGTCTCGTCATGTGCGTCAGGGGTCTGTGCTGGGACCACAACTTTCCACAATATACATTAATGATCTGGAAGAAGGAACTGAAGGCACTGTTGCTGAGTTTGCAGATGATACAAAGATCTGGACAGGTGGTATTGAGGAAGCGGTGGGGGGGAGGGAGGGGGGGGGGGGGCTGCAGAAGGACTCAGAGGCTGGGAGATTGTGCAAACAAGTGGAAGATGGAATACAATGTGGAAAAGTGTGAGGTAATGCGCTTTGGAAGGAGGAATGGAGGAATTGACTATTCTCTAAAAGTGGAAATGCTTCGGAAATGAGAAGCACAAAGGGACTTGGGAGGCCTTGTTCACGATTCTCTTACGGTTAACGTGCAGGTTCAGTCGGCAGTTAGGAAGGCAATTGCAATGTTAGCATTCATGTCGAGAGGGCGCGAGTGCAAGAGCAGGGATGTATTTCTGAGGCTGTATAAGTCTCTGGTCAGGCCCCATTTGGAGTATTGTGAGCAGTTCTGGGCCCCGTATCTGAAGAAGGACATGCTTCCCTTGGAAAGGGTCCAGAGGAGGTTCACTAGAACGATCCCTGGAATGAAGAGCTTGTCGTATGAGGAATGGTTGAGGACTCTGGGTCTGTACTCGTTGGAGTTAAGAAGGATGAGGGGTATCTTATTGAAACTTCCAGGATACTGTGAGGCCTGTACAGAGTGGATGTGGAGAGGATGTTTCCACTTGTATGAAAAACTAGAAGCAGAGGACACTGTCTCAGACTAAAGGCACGATCCTTTAAAACAGAGATGTGGAGGAATTTATTCAGCCAGACGGTAC
The DNA here is from genome assembly GCF_047496885.1 of Scyliorhinus torazame. Taxonomy (NCBI): domain Eukaryota; kingdom Metazoa; phylum Chordata; class Chondrichthyes; order Carcharhiniformes; family Scyliorhinidae; genus Scyliorhinus; species Scyliorhinus torazame. The sequence continues at coordinate 873,191 of NW_027307780.1, forward strand.
TGAATCTGTGGAACTCTCTGTCACAGAGGCTGTGGAGGCCAAATCACTGAGTGTCTTTAAGACAGAGACAGATAGGTTCTTGGTTAATGAGGAGATCAGGGGTTATGGGGAGAAGGTGAGAAGGTAGGAGAATGAGGGTGAGAAACATATCAGCCATGATTGACTGGCGGATCAGGCTCGCTGGGCCTAGTGACCAAGTTCAGCTCCTGTGTCTTATGGTCTTACGGCCGTAAATGTCCAACTCGGTTTGAAATATGGCTTTGGGTGTCAGCCTCCATTATTCTTACAGAAAATGAGGTAATGATAGGATGTGAGGAACAAGCGGGAAATTACATTGAGGCAGAAGCTAAGCAGTGATTAAATTGAATGGTGGAGGAGGTGTGGGTGACCGTGTAGTCTCCCCATGTTGCCATTTGTTATCAGTTCCGGCTCTGCATTACTCCTGATGAATGTAGCTGCATGATCATATACTTCAGTTACATCTTTCCCACAGATATTTATATTGTTCATGGAAACAGTTCATTTACATCCAGATTATCCAAAACGTTATCATCTTAAATGTGTGGAACGAATCTCACATCATCGGCTTTTATTCCCAATAACCCAGCCCCAGCCAATCCAATCATCCCGAAGGGAAAACTGCTTCTAAACGATCCACACAGCGAGTGGTTCTGATCTGGTCTGCACGGCCTGGGACACTGGTGCCGGCAGATACAACAATGGTTTCACAGGGAATGGTAGGAGCGACAGAAATCAAATGTACGTCTCCAGGGAAAGGACGGTGCAGTCGGATTGAATCATCTCATCATCTACAGAGCCGCTGAGGTCAAACGGAATGAAATGAAACGGAATGAAATGAAATGAAAATCGCTTATTGTCACAAGTAGGCTTCAAATGAAGTTACAGCGAAAAGCCCCTAGTCGCCACATTCCGGCGCCTGTTCGGGGAGGCTGGGACAGGAATTGAACCGTGCTGCTGGCCTGCCTTGGTCTGCTTTAAATGCCAGCGATTTATCCCAGTGTGCTAAACCAGCCCCAGGAATGAATGTCCTCCTTCGGCACTTCACGCATTTTAAAGGCTTTGGATGTGGTCTGGCTGTGAGATGATGGGACCAACACCTGCAGGTTCCCTCCAAGTTCCCCAGCACCGCGAGTATTCTCACTGTAATCCTTTCTATTCACCGTGTCCGTGTGTGAACCCAGCGTCCGCTTTAGCTCACTGCTTACTTCACAGCATCAACTTCATTGTAAGTTCCAATCTGTCTGACCCTGGGCGCTGCCTGTGCTTTAATATTGAAAACATCTGTGTTGCTCCCAATAAAAGCAGACGCACATTTAATCATTCGGGGGAGGTCTATCTTTTTTCAGGTTGCTTTACAATTATTTTTAAAAGCGGCTGTGCCACATGTTTGCTTTCTGGCCTCTGACTGGGGAAAGACAAGTTCTATTCCAGCTCTGCACAATAACTGACCTATCACACTCTGTCAGTTATTCACAACTTAAATGGTGCAATACTGCATGGAGGACATTTACTTCATCCAGGATCTGATTTTATAATTTAGGAACAAGTTTGTTTCCTCAGCAAATGTATTAATCCGGATTGTGTTTCCCCCTGATACCCAGTTCCACATATCTTTACGATAGTGACATTTAAGGGGCTTCTTGACACATACATGAATAGGATGGGAATAGAGGGATACGTACCCCGTAAGTGTAGAAGATTGTAGTTTAGTCGGGCAACATGGTCGGCACGGGCTTGGAGGGCCGAAGGGCCTGTTCCTGTGCTGTACATTTCTTTGTTCTTTGTTCTTTGTATCTCCAAGAGCACTCCCTCACACTCCAGCTCTCCCTTGCACTCTCGCCCTCCCTCACCCTCAATCTCTCACACTATCCCTCTCTCACACTCTCTCCCTCGCTCACACTCTCTCCCTCTCAACAATCCCTCCCACGCTCACACTCTCTCCCTCTCCCACACTGTCACCCACTCTCACACTCTCTCCCTCTCCCACACTGTCTCCCTCTCTCACACTGTCGCCTTCTCTCACACTCTCTCCCTCTCTCACACTGTCTCCCTCTCTCACACTCTCTCCTCTCCCACACTGTCACCCACTCTCACACTCTCTCCCTCGCTCACACTCTCTCCCTCTCAACAATCCCTCCCTCTCTCACACTCTCTCCCTCTCCCACACTGTCTCCCACTCTCACACTCTCTCCCTCTCTAACACTCTCTCCCTCTCAACAATCCCTCCCACTCTCACACTCTCTCCCTCTCCCACACTGTCACCCACTCTCACAGTCTCTCCCTCTCTCACACTCCCTCCCTCGCTCACACTCTCTCCCTCTCTCACACTCTCTCCCTCTCCCACACTCCCTCCCTCTCTCACACTCTCTCCCTCTCTCACACTCTCTCCCTCTCCCACACTGTCTCCCTCTCTCACTCTCTCTCTCTCTCTCTCACACACTCCCTTCCTCTCTCACAGTGTCTCACTCTCTCCCTCTCTCACACTCTCTCCCTCTCCCACACTGTCACCCACTCTCACACTCTCTCCCTTTCCCACACTGCCTCCCACTCTCACACTCTCTCCCTCTCCCGCGCTGCCTCCCATTCTCACACTCTCTCCCTCTCCCACACTGTCACCCACTCTCACACTCTCTCCCTCTCTCCCACTCTCTCCCTCTCCCACGCTGCCTCCCACTCTCACACTCTCTCCCTCTCCCACACTGTCTCCCACTCTCACACTGTCTCCCTCTCCCACACTGCCTCCCTCTCTCACACTGTCACCCAGTCTCACACTCTCTCCCTCTCTCACTCTCTCACTCTCTCTCTCTCTCACACACACTCCCTTCCTCTCTCACAGTGTCTCACTCTCTCCCTCTCTCACACTCTCTCCCTCTCCCACACTGTCACCCACTCTCACACTGTCTCCCTCTCTCACACTCTCTCCCTCTCTCACACTCTCTCCCTCTCTCACACTCTCTCCCTCTCTCACACTCTCTCCCTCTCTCACACTCTCTCCCTCTCTCACACTCTCTCCCTCTCTCACACTGTCTCCTTCTCTCACAGTGTCTCCCTCTCCCACACTGTCTCCCTCTCCCACACTGTCACCCACTCTCACACTGTCTCCCTCTCCCACACTGTCACCCACTCTCACACTGTCTTCCTCTCCCACACTGCCTCCCACTCTCACACTCTCTCCCTCTCCCACACTGCCTCCCACTCTCACACTCTCTCCCTCTCCCACACTGCCTCCCACTCTCACACTCTCTCCCTCTCCCACACTGCCTCCCACTCTCACACTCTCTCCCTCTCCCACACTGCCTCCCACTCTCTCCCTCTCCCTCTCCCACACTGTCTCCCTCTCTCACTCTCTCTCTCTCTCTCACGCACTCCCTTCCTCTCTCACAGTGTCTCACTCTCTCCCTCTCTCACACTCTCTCCCTCTCCCACACTGTCACCCACTCTCACACTGTCTCCCACTCTCATACTGTCTCCCTCTCTCACACTCTCTCCCTCTCTCACACTGTCTCCCTCTCTCACACTGTCTCCCTCTCTCACACTCTCTCCCTCTCCCACACTGTCACCCCCTCTCACACTGTCTCCCTCTCCCACACTGTCACCCACTCTCACACTCTCTCCCTCTCCCACACTGTCACCCACTCTCACACTGTCTCCCTCTCTCACACTCTCTCCCTCTCCCACACTGTCACCCACTCTCACACTCTCTCCCTCTCCCACACTGTCTCCCACTCTCACACTCTCTCCCTCTCCCACACTGCCTCCCACTCTCACACTCTCTCCCTCTCCCACACTGTCACCCACTCTCACACTCTCTCCCACTCTCACACTGTCTCCCTCTCTCGCACTCTCTCCCTCTCCCACACTGTCAACCACTCTCACACTCTCTCCCTCACCCACACTGTCACCCACTCTCACACTGTCACCCACTCTCACACTGTCTTCCTCTCCTACACTGTCACCCACTCTCACACTCTCTCCCTCCCCCACACTGTCACCCACTCTCACACTCTCTCCCTCTCCCACACTGCCTCCCACTCTCACACTCTCTCCCTCTCCCACACTGCCTCCCACTCTCACACTGTCTCCCTCTCTCACAAACTCTCTCTCTCCCAGACTGTCTCCCTCTCTCACACTCTCTCCCTCTCTCACACTGTCTCCCTCTCTGACACTGTCTCCCTCTCCCACACAGTCTCCCTCTCTCACACTCTGTCCCTCTCTCACACTCTCGCCCTCTCCCACACAGTCACCCACTCTCACACTCTCTCCCTTTCCCACACAGTCACCCACTCTCACACTCTATCCCTCTCCCACACTGTCACCCACTCTCACACTCTCTCCCTCTCTCACACTCTCTCCCTCTCCCACACTGTCACCCTCTGTCACACTCTCTCCCTCTCCCACACTGTCACCCACTCTCACACTCTCTCCCTCTCCCACACTGGCACCCACTCTCACACTGTCTCCCTCTCTGACACTCTCTCCCTCTCCCACACTGTCTCCCTCTCTCACACTGTCCCCCTCTCACACTCTCCCTCCCCCACACTACCTCCCACTCTCAGTCTCTCCCTCTCTCACACTCTCTCCCTCTCCCACACTGTCTCCCTCTCTCACACTGTCTCCCTCTCTGACACTCTCTCCCTCTCCCACACTGTCTCCCTCTCTCACACTCTGTCCCCCTCGCACAATCTCTCCCTCTCCCACACTACCTACCACTCTCACAGTCTCTCCCTCTCTCACACTCTCTCCCTCTCCCACACTGTCTCCCTCTCTCACACTCTCTCCCTCGCTCACACTCTCTCCCTCTCAACAATCCCTCACACTCTCTCCCTCTCCCACACTGCCTCCCACTCTCACACTCTCTCCCTCTCTCACACTCTCTCCCTCTCCCACACTGTCTCCCTCTCTCACACTCTCTCCCTCTCTCACACTCTCTCCCTCTCCCACACTGTCTCCCTCTCTCACAGTCTCTCCCTCTCTCACACTGTCTCCCTCTCTGACACTTTCTCCCTCTATCACATTCTGTCCCCCTCTCACACTCCCTCCCTCTCTCACAGTGTCTCACTCTCTCCCTCTCTCACACTCTCTCCCTCCCTCACACTCTCTCCCTCTCTCCCACTCTCTCCCTCTTCCACACTGTCTCCCTCTCTCACACTCTCTCCCTCTCTCACACTCTCTCCCTCTCTCCCTCTCTCACACTCTCTCCCTCTCCCACACTGTCTCCCTCTCTGACACTCTCTCCCTCTCTCAAACTGTCTCCCTCTCTGACACTCTCTCCCTCTATCACATTCTGTCCCCCTCTCACAATCCCTCCCTCTCTCGCAGTGCCTCACTCTCTCACACTCTCTCACTCTCTCACCCTCCCTCTCTCACCCTCCCTCTCTCACACTTTCTCCCTCTCTCACACTCTCTCCCCCTCTCCCCTTTCGCATTCTCTCTTTTGTACTCCCTCCCTCTCGAGCACTCTCCCCCTCACTTTCTCTCCCTCTGACACATTCTCTACCTCAGTCACCCTCCCTATCTCCCACTGTCTCCCACTTTGTCTCCTGTCAGACTCTCTCCCTCTCTCACACTCTCTCCCTGTCTAACACAATCTACCTGTCTCACTCACTCTCCCTTCCTCACACTCTCTCCCTCTCTCACCCTTCATCTCTCACAATCCCTCCATCTCTCACACTCCCTCTCTCAAATTCCTGCCTCTCACATACTTTCTTCTTCATAGATACTCACTCCCACTCTCCCACTCTCTCTAGCAGATTTCCCTTGTCTCACACTTACCCCTCTCTCACATTATGTCCCTCTCTCTCACTCTCCCCCCCTCTCTCTCTCTGCATCATGCCTCCCTCCCTCCCTCTCTCACATATCCGTTAGACACTTTCACACTCTGTCCCGCTCTCTCTCCATCCCTATATCTCTCTCCCTCCATGCCTCCCTCCCTCTCACAAAACTCCCTCAATGACACTTTCTCTCACACTCTTTCTCTCTCTCACACTTTGTCCCTCTCTCACACTTTCTCTCACTCTCTATCCCTCTCTCACAATTTCTCTAACACTCTTTCCCTCTCTCACACTTTCTCTCACTCTCTATCCCTCTCTCACACTTTCTCTCACACACTTTCCCTCTCTCACACTTTCTCTCACTCTCTTTCCCTCTCTCACAGTTTTTCTCACTCTCTTTCCCTCTCTCACAATTTCTCTCACTCTCTTTCTCTCTCTCACAATTTCTCTCACAATCTTTCCCTCTCTCACACTTTCCCTCTCTCACACTTTTTCTCACTCTCATTCCCTCTCTCACAATTTCTCTCACTCTCTTTCCCTCTCTCACAATGTCTCTGACTCTATTTCACTCTCTCACACTTTGTCTTAAACTCTTTCCCTCTCTCACACGTTCTCTCACATTCTTTCCCTCTCTCACACTTTCCGTCTCTCACACTTTCTCTCACACTTTCCCTCTCTCACAATTTCTCTCACAATCTTTCCCTCTCTCACACTTTCCCTCTCTCACACTTTTTCTCACTCTCATTCCCTCTCTCACAATTTCTCTCACTCTCTTTCCCTCTCTCACAATTTCTCTCACACTCTTTCCCTCTCTCACACTTTCTCTCACACTCTTTCCCTCTATCACACTTTCTCTCACACTCTTTCCCTCTCTCACACTTTCTCTCACACTCTTTCCCTCTCTCACACTTTCTCTCACACTCTTTCCCTCTATCACACTTTCTCTCACTCTCTTTCCCTCTCTCACACTTTCTCTCACACTCTTTCCCTCTATCACACTTTCTCTCACACTCTTTCCCTCTATCACACTTTCTCTCACACTCTTTCCCTCTATCACACTTTCTCTCACACTCTTTCCCTCTCTCACACTTTCCCTCACTATCGTTCCCTCTCCCGCTCCCTCAGTCACTCAGTCGCTCTCTCCTGTACTTATGTCTACGATTATGTGAGTATTTAATACACCATCCTTCTCACCCAAACTGCCTCCGTCAGCCACTCACCCTCTCCACTCTCTGCTTCCTTTTCTCTCAGACAATCCACCTCTTTCTCCCGTTTTATCCTTTATTTCTCCACCCTCTTTCTCTCCTAATATCTCTCCTCACACCCTCTTTCTCTCTCACCCTGTCTTCTATCAGCACATCTCACACACCAGTTCTCTCTTCCTCCACATCTCACCCCGCCTCTCTCCCAGTTGAAGGGTGTATCAGATGGAGGCCGGTGTCAGTTAGAGACGGGGTACTAGTTTTCACTGCTGACTATGTTTTAATGCTGCTCTCTGAGGTGATGAGTTTGTTGCTGCTGCAGCCTCTGAGTTTTCTGAGGTTCCAATGATGCTAAATATTTTCTTAGTTTGAGGGGCTGAATCAGATTTAGATTTGGGATCACATACTTTGCGCTTTAAATAGTTCCAGATTTTGGAGACATTGAAATGTTCTACTTATGCTCAAACAGAAACTACTGAAATAAAATAAAGGAATGGTCACAGTTACAGAGACAGCTACACCCCAGAGTGCAGTGGAACCACCCAGAGAAACACACTGACAATTGGAACTCAATCATTGAATGGTCACAGTTATAGAGACAGCTACGCCCCAGAGTGCAGTGGACCCACCCAGAGAAACACACTGACAATTGGAACTGAATCACTGAGTGGTCCCAGTTACAGAGGCAGCTACATCCCAGAGTGCAGTGGGCCCACCCAGAGAAAAACACTGACAATTGGAACTGAATCACTGAATGGTCACAGTTACAGAGGCAGCTACAGCCGAGAGTGCAGTGGACCCACCCAGAGAAACACACTGACAATTGGAACTGAATCACTGAATGGTCACAGTTACAGAGGCAGCTACACCCTAGAGTGCAGTGTAACCACCCAGAGAAACACACCGACAATTGGAACGGAATCACTGAATGGTCACCGTCACAGAGACAACTACACTCCAGAGTGCAGTGGAACCACACAGAGAAACACACTGACAATTGGAACTGAATCACTGAATGGTCACAGTTACAGAGACAGCTACACCCCAGGGTGCAGTGGAACCACCCAGAGAAACACACTGACAATTGGAACTGAATCATTGAATGGTCACAGTTATAGAGACAGCTACACCCCAGGGTGCAGTGGAACCACCCTGAGAAAAACACTGACAATTGGAACTGAATCACTGAATGGTCACCGTCACAGAGACAACTACACCCCAGAGTGCAGTGGAACCACCCAGAGAAACAGACTGAAAATTGGAACTGAATCACTGAATGGTCACAGTTACAGAGGCAGCTACATCCCAGAGAGCAGTGGAACCACCCAGAGAAACACACTGACAATTGGAACTGAATCTCTGAATGGTCACAGTTAGAGAGACAGCTACAACCCAGAGTGCATTGGAACCACCCAGAGAAACACACTGACAATTGGAACTGAATCACTGAATGGTCACAGTTACAGAGGCAGCTACACCCCAAAGTGCAGTGGACCCACCCAGAGAAACACACTGACAATTGGAACTGAATCACTGAATGGTCACAGTGGAGTGAGGGATATCACTGAAACAATCTGAGATGTAGAGATGGGACTGATGTTGTCTGAGTGGACAGCATCCTTTCTGTTAATGTTAGTTGAACAATGTGATCAACACCGTCCGGTGTTTGCAAAGAGGTCACTCACTCAGAAAAATAATATTTTCTTTCACTGAACACAATATCGTAATCTGTTTGTTCACATCTTGAAAAATAAGTTAAACGATGTCACAACCTCAATTTCCCTTGTGTGGTTCCACAGGGTATTAATTAAAAGCTTGGAGAATATATAACCTCAGAGTTTTAGACAGAGAGATTGCCAATCGCAGGAAGGGACACATCACTTCACACTGAAAATGCATCGTCCAATTGATATGGTTGAGAAAGTATTCTACCCAATCCTGGCTATTGTTGGTGTTCCTGGTAAGTGACTGTCACCATTGAAGTTGTGTTAATCTGTGTGTGAGCGGCTCTCTGATTTTAAACTGGGACTGAAAATATCTGATCCTGATCTCGTGCTGACTGTGAAATAGACACCTGGTCAACGATATAATTGTCAAATGTATTCAAGCATGTCAATGGTTTGAATCCCTTTCATCAACTCACAATAAACCTCTGTTTGTAACTCACTGGATCTCTGACCGGGGAAGTTATTATATTGAGTGGAATTTTGTATAATGTTAGATTGGATCTCAGTGAAGGCAATCTCTCTGAACGGAGGTTTAGGAGGAGAAAGAATTAAATCACACTGAGTGTGGGTATCTGTCAGTGTGGAATTGTACTGACTGTGGGTCACTATCAGAGTGGAATATCTGACGGCGGTGAACAAGGATTACTGGAAGTGTCTGTCAGTGTAGAATTGTACTGACTGTGGGTCACTATCAGAGTGGAATATCTGACAGCGGTGAACAAGGATTACTGGAAGTATCTGTCAGTGTAGAATTGTACTGAGTGTGGGTCACTATCAGAGTGGAATATCTGACGGCGGTGAACAAGGATTACTGGAAGTGTCTGTCAGTGTGGAATTGTACTGAGTGTGGGTCACTATCAGAGTGGAATATCTGACAGCGGTGAACAAAGGATTACTGGAAGTATCTGTCAGTGTAGAATTGTACTGACTGTGGGTCCCACACCAGTGTGGAATATCTGACAGCGGTGAACAAGGATTACTGGAAGTATCTGTCAGTGTAGAATTGTACTGACTGTGGGTCCCACACCAGAGTGGAATATCTGACAGCAGTGAAGAAGGATTACTGGAAATGTCTGTCAGTGTAGAATTGTACTGACTGTGGGTCTCTCACCAGAGTGGAATATCTGATTCAATTATCTATCTATTACTGGGACTATCTGTCCGTGTGGAATTGTATTGTGTGTGGGTCAGTAACTGGACTGAAATTAGTTGGTTCTATTTTGAAATGATGTATTTTATTGGTGAGGGGTCGCTCCATTCTGTGCAGTTCTCTCTGTGAGTTTTAACTTTGGAATAGGTTGAAAACAGGAAGAGTTTGGCTGTGTTTTGAAGATGTTTGATATTTATTGTATGAAGTGAAATGTCTCTATCTCTGTTTTCTATTGATCTACTCTAACAGGAACAGATATCACCCACACTCTAATGTTTCATAAAACCCACAACAGTGCAGTATTCCACTAGGTTTTGTGATATTTTCTCATTCCTATTCATCCTGAAATGAACTCACATGTTTGATCAATTTTTATGGGTGTTTTTAAACTGTCTTTCTGCTTCACACGATTTGTGAATCTATTCACCTGAAGCCAGAAACCCCTCCAGTCCATTCACACACTTGTTTTCCAAGGAGTGATTGGGGGACTTATTGTTCTGATCAAAATGCAGCAGCGGACACTGATCTGTCGGGACATTAATGTCCCATCTAAATACCCACTTTGCAAATTCATAATTAATGATAAATGTGTGCCTGTAATTAGTTGTATTCTGCCTCTGTATTCACTATCACTCTCAATTTGATTCTGTCTGTAAATTGTGTAATTATCATTCTGCTTCCCGATCCCATACTGTTGATGGGAATGGTGAAGGAGAGTGATCCCAGTGCTGATCCTTTTGGAACACCACTTCCCACCTTCCACCAATCAGCCTAAATCCCTTTAACTCCTCTCCCTGTTTTCTCTGTGTGTCGCCAGCATGTGTCCATCCTGCTGCTGTGTCCCCTAACTCCACTGGCTCTGAGATTACCCATCAGTCTGTTATGTCGGATCTTACTGACGGCCTTTAGAAAATCAAATTGTTTAACATCCATCATACTACTCAGATCTATTATTTCTGGTAGTTATTGAAATAATTGGATGAAATGTGTCAGGAATAATGTTGACTTTGGAATATGTGCCGACTATTTAGTATACTCTGTGTTACTGGATTTCTTTTAACTCAGACTTCTAATTCAATGCTTCCAACTGTTGACATTGTGACTGGAAGATTTGATTATATTCTGTTCTAAATTCAAGAATAACAGAGACCGACTTCTGCTTTTCAATTCTTTGGTAATTATTCTGATGGTGATCAGTGAATAGATAATATTGTCTCTGCTGTTTCTGTCTATTTTATGAATATTTGTTGTGAAATCCATCCGCCTCCAGTAATCTCCCTCTCCCTGGACCCCACCCTCTGGCCTCCTATCAGCTCTTGGTCTTTTCATTGAGATCTGTCAGTGCGACATCGACCGTCTCAATTTCCCTGTGCCTCTCACCAACTCTATCCTGACTCACTCTAAACTTGCTCCAATCCTTTCTCGAATATCCAACCCTGGCCTGGTGATCTAAGCTGCTCACAAGGGTGGTGCCATTATTGTCTGGTGTCCTGACCTCTTCCTCACAGAGGCTGACCGTCCGCTCTCAGGCCCATCCTGCTACCTCCCCCTGGACCAGCAGCACACCACCAAACATCATGATATTGTTTCCAGGGCTTTCACTGACCTCGTTGACTCTGGATATCTTCTGTCCACAGTCTCGGACACCATAGTGCCACAATCCCACACATCCTGCATCAACCTCCCGCTTCTACCTCCTTCCCAAAATCCACAAACAGGAACGTCCCAGTGCACCCATTATTTCGGCCTGTTCCCGCCCCTCCAAGATCATTTCTTCCCATCTTGATTCCATCCGCTTTCCCTGTTCTGTCCCTTCCCAAAGACAGTGGTGTCACAGTGACACAGTGGTTTGCACTGCTGCCTCACAGCAGCAGGGTCCCCGGATCAATTCCTACCTTGGGTGACTGTCTGTGTGCAGACTGCACTTTCTCTCCCTGTCTGTGTGGGTTTCCTCCGGGTCTCCGGTTGCCTCCCATAGCCCAAAGATGTGCAGGTTAGGTGGATTGGCCATGCTAAATTACTCCGTAGTGTCCAAAAAGATGTGTAGGTTAGATTAAGGGGTTAATGAGATAGGCGGGGGAGTGAGCTTGGTTGAGGTACTCTTTCAGAGGTTTGGTACAGACTTAATGGGCCGAATGGCCTCCTTCTGCACTGTGGGGATGTTATGGTTCCTGATTCCTCTGGTGTCGTATGTCATATAAACAAGGTCCATTTCCCTGGCCCTAACCGCCTAATCTTCACAATGGACGTCCAATCCCTCTGCACCTCCGTTCCCCAACACGAGGGTTGTGTTCAGATCCTCATACCCTGCTTCCTGTAAAGACTGCATCTCATTCTCCCACTTTCTCCGCCTCCATCGCCTCTGATCTGATGCTGGCGTCTTCGAAAGTAGCCCCCCTGGCATGTCTGTCTTTTCCTTAACCGGGCCGTCCCCACCACTTTCCTTTGTTAACAGGGCTCTCAATCGTGTTCAATTCACTTCTCACACCTCTGTCCTCACACATCCCCTCCCTCCCGGAAACATGATAGGGTTCCTCTCCTCACTTTCCACACCATCAGCCTCCCCATTGAATGGGAAATCCTCCTCCATTTCTGCCAACTCCAGCATGATGTCACCACCAAACACATCTTCACCTCTCTCCAATCACCCCCCTCAATTTCTGCATTCCTCAGGTACCGCACCCTCCCCCTTGTCCACTTCCCCCTCACACCCCACACCCCTTTCCCTTCCCCCAGCACCTTCCCCTGCAATCACAGATGGTGCAACAACTGTCCCTTTACCGCCTCCCGTCTCCCGGTTCTCAGCAGCAAACTCTCCTTTCTGGGGAAGCAGTGTTTCACTTCTGTGCTTTCAATTTGTTCTCCTGTATTCGCTGCTGCCAATACCGTCTCCTCTGGATTGGGGGGGGGGGGGACTAAACGCAGACTGGGAGACTGCTTTGAGGAACACCTTCACTCAGCCCACAGCATGGCCCCAGCCTTCCTGTTGTGGCCATGTTAACTCAGCACCTTGCTCTCAGGCCCACATGTCTGTCCTTGGCCTGCTGCCAGAATGCAGTGAAGCCCAACGCAAGCTGGAGGAGCAACATCTCATCGTCCAATTCGGATGTTCGGTCCCGCAGGACGTTACTTTAATTTCAACAACTTTAGTCTGGGAACTTTCTCCTCCATCTTAACGCTCTTGTTTTGGAATGTTCCTACTTTTTTGTCGAATGCAATGAGTCCGAATCTGGAGAGAGTCTATTCCGGCCAAGTGAACCCTGGGGAATGTCCAATGCCGGAGCGGGAATACTCCTGAGAAAAGCTTGGCAGGGATTCTTTCCAAACAGGGAGAGGATGGATTCCTGGGAACAGTGATGTTGGGATGTTCGAGACATGGCAATGGGGGATTCCCGGGAGCGGGTGCTTTACGAATGACTAAACCTGGGAGGGATGATCCCTCGGGATGTTCTGGAGAATGGATAGACTCTATTCTGGACAGGCTGGGCTGCACGGTAGCGCACTGGTTGGCACAGTTGATTCACAGCTCCAGGGTCCCAGGTTCGATTCCCGGCTTGGGTCACTGTCTGTGCGGAGTCTGCACTTTCTCACCCGTGTCTGCGTGGGTTTCCTCCGGGTGCTCCAGTTTCCTCTCACAGTCCAAAGATGTGCAGGTTAGGTGGATCGGCCAAGATAAATTGTGTTTAGTTTCCAAACAATTTTGATGGGGTCACTGGGTTATGGGGATGGGGTGGGCTGAACTGGTTTTCTCTTTCCAAGGGCCGGTGCAGACTCGATGGGCCGAATGGCCTCCTTTTGCACTGAACATTCTGTATTTCTATTTCTCCCATGGTTATGAAGTGGGAAGGTCCTGCGTTTGTTTTATTTTTTTCCATTGATCGTGGAGTATTCAAATAAACCAGGAGTGGGGTCCAACCCCATCAGAAATCCAGTCCAGGGAACGGTCCAATCCGGGGTGTGGTCCAATAATTGAGCTGGGGTGACAATCTCTGGTATGTTTGTATCCGGTTTGGGAAACCTGGCCGGCCTGAGTGAATCCTGTAAATCAGACTAAATGAGAAATGTAACCTCTCCCAAAGGTCTCTGAATTATAAACATTTTCCTACCACTGCCATCAAACTGACAGGGCTGCAATTCACACTTTCCCCCCCATTCCCCACCTTTAACACTGGAGTTACATTTCCTACTCCCCTCTCTGCAATGTTAATCTCTGTGCCCACTCCTCTCCCCACACCCCCACCCACCCACTGTCCATTATATTGATGCTGCAATTGTGTCCTGGTTCAGACAGGGAGATTCATTACCCAGTAATTCCCCGCGTCTCTCCTTTCTCTCTCTGACAGTTAATATACTGGGAATTGTGATTCTGTGTCGGGGGAAGTGTGGCCTCTCTACCTGCACCACTCGCTACCTGGTGGCCATGGCAACGGCGGATCTGCTGTTTATTATCACTAAACCGATACTGAACAGGATCAATGGTTATTATTTCCCCTGGAGTTTCCTGTCCCTCACCCCTGTGTGTCGAGTTAACTTTGTCCTGCTCACTGCAGCCACGGACTGTTCTGTCTGGTTCACCCTCACTTTCTCCTTTGATCGATTTGTGGCCATTCGCTGCCAGAAACTGAAAAGTAAATATTGCACCGGGAAAACTGCGGCTGTGGTTCTGTCCACAAGCGGCCTCCTGCTCTGTGTGAAAAACATCCCCTGGTACTTTACATGGGAACCTGGGAGGATAATCGACAATGTCCAGTGGGGCTGCGTCACAAAGAGCAGCGTTCTCACTGACCCGGGATGGGGTGGGTATCTCTGGTTTTCTCAGGTTGTAACCCCATTGGTGCCGTTCTTCTCAATCCTGTTGACCAACGCTCTGACAGTCAGACACATTTTACTCAGCAGTCGGGTCCGGAAGACACTGAGGGCCCAGAGTCAGGGAGACAATCGCAGCGACCCAGAGATGGAGAGCAGAAGGAAGTCAATGATTTTACTCTTCAGCATCTCCGGAACTTTCATCCTCCTCTGGACCGTGTCTGTTATTAAATTTTTCTATATGGATGTGAGAGGATTATATTACATCACCCGTCCTCAATATAATTTACAAAAAGTCGGATTTATGCTGATGGATTTAAATTGCTGCACAAACACATTTATTTATGTGGTGACTCAGTCCAGGTTCAGGGAGCAGATCAAGGTCGCGGTGAAATATCCGGTCACATCAATTATTAAATTAATGAGAAAATAAAACTGACTGAAAACCCCTCAGCCAATCAGGAGCTCCAGCCGCTGACTAACAGTCTCTCAGCCAATCAGGAGCTCCAGCCGCTGACTGACAGCCTCTCAGCCAATCAGGAGATCCAGCCGCAGACTGACAGTCTCTCAGCCAATCAGGAGCTCCAGCCGCTGACTGACAGCCTCTCAGCCAATCAGGAGCTCCAGCCGCTGACTGACAGCCTCTCAGCCAATCAGGAGCTCTAGCCGCTGACTGACAGTCTCTCAGCCAGTCAGGAGCTCCAGCCGCTGACTGACAGTCTCTCAGCCAATCAGGAGCTCCAGCCGCCGACTGGCAGTCTCTCAGCCAATCAGGAGCTCCAGCCGCTAACTGACAGCCTCTCAGCCAATCAGGAGCTCCAGCCGCTGACTGACAGCCTCTCAGCCAATCAGGAGCTCCAGCCGCTAACTGACAGCCTCTCAGCCAATCAGGAGCTCCAGCCGCTGACTGACAGTCTCTCAGCCAATCAGGAGCCCCAACCGCTGACTGACAGTCTCTCAGCCAATCAGGAGCTCCAGCCGCTGACTGACAGTCTCTCAGCCAATCAGGAGTTCCAGCCGCTACTAACAGCCTCTCAGCCAGTCAGGAGCTCCAGCCGCTGACTGAAACCATCTCAGCCAATCAGCATCTCCAGCCGCTGAGTAACAGCCTCTCAGCTAATCAGGAGCTCCAGCCGCTACTAACAGCGTCTCAGCCAATCAGAAGCTCCAGCCGCTGACTGACAGCCTCTCAGCCAATCAGGAGCTCCAGCAGCAGCATGGCAGTCTTTCAACCAATCAGGAGCTCCAGCCGCTGACTGACAGTCTCTCAGCCAATCAGGAGCTCCAGCCGCTACTAACAGCCTCCCAGCCAATCAGGAGCTCCAGCAGCAGACTGGCAGTCTCTCAACCAATCAGGAGCTCCAGCCGCTGACTGACAGTCTCTCAGCCAATCAGGAGCTCCAGCCGCTACTAACAGCCTCCCAGCCAATCAGGAGCTCCAGCCGATGACTGACAGTCTCTCAGCCAATCAGGAGCTCCAGCCGCTGACTGACAGTCTCTCAGCCAATCAGGAGCTCCAGCCGCTACTAACAGCCTCCCAGCCAATCAGCAGCTCCAGCCGATGACTGACAGTCTCTCAGCCAATCAGGAGCTCCAGCCGCTGACTGAAACCATCTCAGCCAATCAGGAGCTGCAGCCGCTGACTGACAGTCTCTCAGCCAATCAGCAGCTCCAGCCGCTGAGTAACAGCCTCTCAGCCAATCAGGAGCTCCAGCCGCCGACTGGCGATCTCTCAGCCAATCAGGAGCTCCAACCGCTGATTGACAGCCTCTCAGCCAATCAGGAGCTGGGTCTGGGGCGTGGGGAGTACTGACAGGGCTGGCTGTGTGGAGGGAGCACTGACAGTGCTGGCTGTGTGGTGGGAGCACTGACAGTGCTGGCTGTGTGGTGGGAGCACTGACAGTGCTGGCTGTGTGGGGGGAGCACTGACAGTGCTGGCTGTGTGGGGGGAGCACTGACAGTGCTGGCTGTGTGGGGGGGGGAGCACTGACAGTGCTGGCTGTGTGGTGGGAGCACTGACAGTGCTGGCTGTGTGGGTGGAGCACTGACAGTGCTGGCTGTGTGGTGGGAGCACGGGCAGTGCTGGCTGTGTGGGGGAGCACTGACAGTGCTGGCTGTGTGGTGGGAGCACTGACAGAGCTGGCTGTGCGGGGGAGCACTGACAGTGCTGGCTGTGTGGGGGAGCACTGGCAGTGCTGGCTGTGTGGGGGAGTACTGACAGTGCTGGCTGTGTGGGGGAGCACTGACAGTGCTGGATGTGTGGTGGGACCACTGACAGTGCTGGCTGTGTGGGGGGAGCACTGACAGTGTTGGCTGTGTGGTGGGAGCACTGGCAGTGCTGGATGTGTGGGGGGAGCACTGACAGTGCTGGCTGTGCGGGGTAGCACTGGCAGTGCTGGATGTGTGGTGGGAGCACTGACAGTGCTGGCTGTGCGGTGGGAGCACTGACAGTGCTGGCTGTGTGGTGGGAGCACTGACAGTGCTGCTGTGTGGGGGAGCACTGACAGTGCTGGCTGTGTTGGGGGGGGGGGCACTGACAGCTCTGGCTGTGTGGGGGAGCACTGACAGTGCTGGCTGTGTGGGGGAGCACTGACAGTGTTGGCTGTGTGGTGGGAGCACTGGCAGTGCTGGCTGTGTGGGGGCAGCACTGACAGTGATGGCTGTGCGGGGGAGCACTAACAGTGCTGGCTGTGTGGTGGAAGCACCGACAGTGCAGGCTATGTGCTGGGAGCACTGACAGTGCTGGCTGTGCGGTGGGAGCACTGACAGTGCTGGCTGTGTGGTGGGAGCACTGACAGTGCTGGCTGTGCGGTGGGAGCACTGACAGTGCTGGCTGTGTGGGGGAGCACTGACAGAGCTGGCTGTGTGGTCGAAGCACTGACAGTGCTGGCTGTGTGGGGGGAGCATTGACAGTGCTGGCTGCGTGGTGGGAGGACTGACAGTGCTGGCTGTGCGGTGGGAGCACTGACAGTGCTGGCTGTGTGGTGGGAGCACTGGCAGTGCTGGCTGTGTGGGGGCAGCACTGACAGTGATGGCTGTGCGGGGAGCACTGACAGTGCTGGCTGTGTGGTGGAAGCACCGACAGTGCAGGCTGTGTGCTGGGAGCACTGACAGTGCTGGCTGTGCGGTGGGAGCACTGACAGTGCTGGCTGTGTGGTGGGAGCACTGACAGTGCTGGCTGTGCGGTGGGAGCACTGACAGTGCTGGCTGTGTGGGAGAGCACTGACAGAGCTGGCTGTGTGGTGGAAGCACTGACAGTGCTGGCTGTGTGGGGGGACCATTGACAGTGCTGGCTGTGTGGTGGGAGCACTGACAGTGCTGGCTGTGCGGGGGGAGCACTGACAGTGCTGGCTGTGTGGTGGGAGCACTGACAGTGTTGGCTGTGTGGTGGGAGCACTGACAGTGCTGGCTGTGTGTGGGGAGCACTGACAGTGCTGGCTGTGCGGGGGAGCACTGACAGTGCTGGTTGTGTGGGTGGAGCACTGACAGTGCTGGCTGTGTGGGTGGGAGTACTGACAATGCTGGCTGTGTGAGGGAGCACTGACAGTGCTGGCTGTGTGGGGGAGCACTGACAGTGCTGGCTGTGTGGGGGGGCACTGACAGTGCTGGCTGTGTGGTGGGAGCACTGACAGTGCTGGCTGTGTGGGGGGGGGGGCACTGATAGTGCTGGCTGTGTGGTGGGAGCACTGACAGTGCTGGCTGTGTGGGGAGCACTGACAGTGCTGGCTGTGTGGTGGGAACATTGACAGTGCTGGCTGTGTGGTGGGAGCACTGACAGTGCTGGCTGTGTGGGGAGCACTGACAGTGCTGGCTGTGTGGTGGGAGCACTGACAGTGCTCTCTGTGTGGTGGGAACATTGACAGTGCTGGCTGTGTGGTGGGAGCACTGACAGTGCTGGCTGTGTGGTCGGAGCACTGACAGTGCTGGCTGTGTGGTGGGAGCACTGACAGTTCTGGCTGTGTGGTGGGAGCACTGACAGTGCTGGCTGTGTGTGGGAGCACTGACAGTGCTGGCTGTATGGGGGAGCACTGACAGTGCTGGCTGTGTGGGGGAGCACTGGCAGTGCTGGCTGTGTGGGTGGAGCACCGACAGTGCTGGCTTTGTGGGGGGGAGCACTGACAGTGCTGGCTGTGTGGTGGGAGCACTGACAGTGCTGGCAGTGTGGGGGGAGCACTGACAGTGCTGTCTGTGTGGTGGGAGCATTGACAGTGCTGGCTGTGTGTGGTGGATGCACTGACAGTGCTAGCTGTGTGGTGGGAGCATTGACAGTGCTGGCTGTGTGTGGGGAGCACTGACAGTGCTGGCTATGTGGTGGGAGCATTGACAGTGCTGGCTGTGTGGGGGGTCACTGACAGTTCTGGCTGTGTGGTGGGAGCACTGACACTGCTGGCTGTGTGTGGGAGCACTGACACTGCTGGCTGTGTGGGGGGAGCACTGACAGTGCTGGCTGTGTGGTGGGAGCACTGACAGTGCTGGCTGTGTGGGGGGAGCACTGACAGTGCTGGCTGTGTGGGGGAGCACTGACAGTGCTGGCTGTGTGGGTGGAGCCCCGACAGTGCTGGCTGTGTGGGGGGGGGGGGAGCACTGACAGTGCTGGCTGTGTGGTGGGAGTACTGCCAGTGCTGGCTGTGTGGGGGGAGCACTGACAGTGCTGGCTGTGTCGGGGGAGCACTGACAGTGCTGGCTGTGTGGGGGAGCAGTGATAGTGCTGTCTGTGTAGGGGGAGCACTGACAGTGCTGTCTGTGTGGTGGGAACATTGACAGTGCTGGCTGTGTGTGGTGGATGCACTGACAGTGCTAGCTGTGTGGGGGAGCACTGACAGTGCTGGCTGTGTGGTGGGAGCACTGACAGTGCTGGCTGTGTGGTGGGAGCACTGACAGTGCTGTCTGTGTGGTTAAGGCATTGACAGTGCTGGCTGTGTGTGGGGAGCACTGACAGTGCTGTCTGTGTGGTGGGAGCATTGACAGTGCTGGCTGTGTGTGGTGGATGCACTGACAGTGCTAGCTGTGTGGTGGGAGCATTGACAGTGCTGGCTGTGTGTGGGGAGCACTGACAGTGCTGGCTGTGTGGTGGGAGCATTGACAGTGCTGGCTGTGGGTGGGGTCACTGACAGTTCTGGCTGTGTGGTGGGAGCACTGACAGTGCTGGCTGTGTGTGGGAGCACTGACAGTGCTGGCTGTATGGGGGAGCACTGACAGTGCTGGCTGTGTGGGGGAGCACTGACAGTGCTGGCTGTGTGGGTGGAGCACCGACAGTGCTGGCTGTGTGGGGGGGAGCACTGACAGTGCTGGCTGTGTGGTGGGAGCACTGACAGTGCTGGCTGTGTGGGGAGAGCACTGACAGTGCTGTCTGTGTGGTGGGAGCATTGACAGTGCTGGCTGTGTGTGGTGGATGCACTGACAGTGCTAGCTGTGTGGTGGGAGCATTGACAGTGCTGGCTGTGTGTGGGGAGCACTGACAGTGCTGGCTGTGTGGTGGGAGCATTGACAGTGCTGGCTGTGTGGGGGGTCACTGACAGTTCTGGCTGTGTGGTGGGAGCACTGACAGTGCTGGCTGTGTGTGGGAGCACTGACAGTGCTGGCTGTGTGGGGGAGCACTGACAGTGCTGGCTGTGTGGGTGGAGCCCCGACAGTGCTGGCTGTGTGGGGGGGAGCACTGACAGTGCTGGCTGTGTGGTGGGAGCACTGACAGTGCTGGCTGTGTGGGGGGAGCACTGACAGTGCTGGCTGTGTCGGGGGAGCACTGACAGTGCTGGCTGTGTGGGGGAGCAGTGATAGTGCTGTCTGTGTAGGGGGAGCACTGACAGTGCTGGCTGTGTGGTGGGAGCATTGACAGTGCTGGCTGTGTGTGGGGAGCACTGACAGTGCTGGCTGTGTGGGGGGAGCACTGACAGTGCTGGCTGTGTGGGGGGAGCACGGACAGTGCTGGCTGTGTGGGGGGAGCACTGACAGTGCTGGCTGTGTGGAGGGAGCACTGACAGTGCTGGCTGTGTGGTGGGAGCATTGACAGTGCTGGCTGTGTGTGGGGAGCACTGACAGTGCTGGCTGTGTGGGGGGAGCACTGACAGTGCTGGCTGTGTGGTGGAAGCACCGACAGTGCAGGCTGTGTGCTGGGAGCACTGACAGTGCTGGCTGTGCGGTGGGAGCACTGACAGTGCTGGCTGTGTGGTGGGAGCACTGACAGTGCTGGCTGTGCGGTGGGAGCACTGACAGTGCTGGCTGTGTGGGGGAGCACTGACAGAGCTGGCTGTGTGGTCGAAGCACTGACAGTGCTGGCTGTGTGGGGGGAGCATTGACAGTGCTGGCTGTGTGGTGGGAGCACTGACAGTGCTGGCTGTGCGGTGGGAGCACTGACAGTGCTGGCTGTGTGGTGGGAGCACTGGCAGTGCTGGCTGTGTGGGGGCAGCACTGACAGTGATGGCTGTGCGGGGGAGCACTGACAATGCTGGCTGTGTGGTGGAAGCACCGACAGTGCAGGCTGTGTGCTGGGAGCACTGACAGTGCTGGCTGTGCGGTGGGAGCACTGACAGTCCTGGCTGTGTGGTGGGAGCACTGACAGTGCTCGCTGTGCGGTGGGAGCACTGACAGTGCTGGCTGTGTGGGGGAGCACTGACAGAGCTGGCTGTGTGGTGGAAGCACTGACAGTGCTGGCTGTGTGGGGGGAGCATTGACAGTGCTGGCTGTGTGGTGGGAGCACTGACAGTGCTAGCTGTGTGGTGGGAGCATTGACAGTGCTGGCTGTGTGTGGTGGATGCACTGACAGTGCTAGCTGTGTGGGGGAGCACTGACAGTGCTGGCTGTGTGGTGGGAGCACTGACAGTGCTGGCTGTGTGGTCGGAGCACTGACAGTGCTGGCTGTGTGGTGGGAGCACTGACAGTGCTGTCTGTGTGGTGGAGGCATTGACAGTGCTGGCTGTGTGTGGGAAGCACTGACAGTGCTGTCTGTGTGGTGGGAGCATTGACAGTGCTGGCTGTGTGGGGGGTCACTGACAGTTCTGGCTGTGTGGTGGGAGCACTGACAGTGCTGGCTGTGTGTGGGAGCACTGACAGTGCTGGCTGTATGGGGGAGCACTGACAGTGCTGGCTGTGTGGGGGAGCACTGACAGTGCTGGCTGTGTGGGGGAGCACTGACAGTGCTGGCTGTGTGGGTGGAGCACCGACAGTGCTGGCTGTGTGGGGGGGAGCATTGACAGTGCTGGCTGTGTGGTGGGAGCACTGACAGTGCTGGCTGTGTGGGGGGAGCACTGACAGTGCTGTCTGTGTGGTGGGAGCATTGACAGTGCTGGCTGTGTGTGGTGGATGCACTGACAGTGCTAGCTGTGTGGTGGGAGCATTGACAGTGCTGGCTGTGTGTGGGGAGCACTGACAGTGCTGGCTGTGTGGGGGGAGCACTGACAGTGCTGGCTGTGTGGGGGGAGCACTGACAGTGCTGGCTGTGTGGGGGGAGCACTGACAGTGCTGGCTGTGTGGAGGGAGCACTGACAGTGCTGGCTGTGTGGTGGGAGCATTGACAGTGCTGGCTGTGTGTGGGGAGCACTGACAGTGCTGGCTGTGTGGGGGGAGCACTGACAGTGCTGGCTGTGTGGTGGAAGCACCGACAGTGCAGGCTGTGTTCTGGGAGCACTGACAGTGCTGGCTGTGCGGTGGGAGCACTGACAGTGCTGGCTGTGTGGTGGGAGCACTGACAGTGCTGGCTGTGCGGTGGGAGCACTGACAGTGCTGGCTGTGTGGGGGAGCACTGACAGAGCTGGCTGTGTGGTCGAAGCACTGACAGTGCTGGCTGTGAGGGGGGAGCATTGACAGTGCTGGCTGTGTGGTGGGAGCACTGACAGTGCTGGCTGTGCGGTGGGAGCACTGACAGTGCTGGCTGTGTGGTGGGAGCACTGGCAGTGCTGGCTGTGTGGGGGCAGCACTGACAGTGATGGCTGTGCGGGGGAGCACTGACAATGCTGGCTGTGTGGTGGAAGCACCGACAGTGCAGGCTGTGTGCTGGGAGCACTGACAGTGCTGGCTGTGCGGTGGGAGCACTGACAGTGCTGGCTGTGTGGTGGGAGCACTGACAGTGCTGGCTGTGCGGTGGGAGCACTGACAGTGCTGGCTGTGTGGGGGAGCACTGACAGAGCTGGCTGTGTGGTGGAAGCACTGACAGTGCTGGCTGTGTGGGGGGAGCATTGACAGTGCTGGCTGTGTGGTGGGAGCACTGACAGTGCTGGCTGTGCGGGGGGAGCACTGACAGTGCTGGCTGTGTGGTTGGAGCACTGACAGTGCTGGCTGTGTGGGGGGAGCATTGACAGTGCTGGCTGTGTGGTGGGAGCACTGACAGTGCTGGCTGTGTGGGGGGAGCATTGACAGTGCTGGCTGTGTGGTGGAAGCACTGACAGTGCTGGCTGTGCGGGGGGAGCACTGACAGTGCTGGCTGTGTGGTGAGAGCACTGACAGTGCTGGCTGTGTGTGGGGAGCACTGACAGTGCTGGCTGTGCGGGGGAGCACTGACAGTGCTGGTTGTGTGGGTGGAGCACTGACAGTGCTGGCTGTGTGGGTGGGAGTACTGACAATGCTGGCTGTGTGAGGGAGCACTAACAGTGCTGGCTGTGTGGGGGAGCACTGACAGTGCTGGCTGTGTGGGGGGGGGCACTGACAGTGCTGGCTGTGTGGTGGGAGCACTGACAATGCTGGCTGTGTGGTGGGGGGGCACTGATAGTGCTGGCTGTGTGGGGAGCACTGACAGTGCTGGCTGTGTGTGGGGAGCACTGACAGTGCTGTCTGTGTGGTGGGAACATTGACAGTGCTGTCTGTGTGTGGTGGATGCACTGACAGTGCTAGCTGCGTGGTGGGAGCATTGACAGTGCTGGCTGTGTGTGGTGGATGCACTGACAGTGCTAGCTGTGTGGTGGGAGCACTGACAGTGCTGGCTGTGTGGTGGGAGCACTGACAGTGCTGGCTGTGTGGTGGGAGCACTGACAGTGCTGGCTGTGTGGTGGGAGCACTGACAGTGCTGTCTGTGTGGTGGAGGCATTGACAGTGCTGGCTGTGTGGAGGGAGCACTGACAGTGCTGGCTGTGTGGGGGGAGCACTGACAGTGCTGGCTGTGTGGGGGAGCGCTGACAGTGCTGGCTGTGTGGTGGGAGCACTGACAGTGCTGGCTGTGTGGTGGGAGCACTGACAGTGCTGGCTGTGTGGTGGGAGCACTGACAGTGCTGGCTGTGTGGGGGGAGCACTGACAGTGCTGGCTGTGTGGGGAGCGCTGACAGCGCTGGCTGTGTGGTGGGAGCACTGACAGTGCTGGCTGTGTGGTGGGAGCACTGACAGTGGTGGCTGTGTGGGGGAGCACTGACAGTACTGGCTGTGTGGTGGGAACACTGACAGTGCTGGCTCTGTGGGGGAGCACTGACAGTGCTGGCTGTGTGGGGGAGCACTGACAGTGCTGGCTGTGTGGGGAGCACTGACAGTGCTGGCTGTGTAGGGGTGCACTGACTGTGCTGGCTGTGTGGGGGGAGCACTGACAGTGCTGGCTGTGTGGGGGGAGAACTAACAGTGCAGGCTGTGTGGGGGAGCACTGACAGTGCTGGCTGTGTGGGGGAGCACTGACAGTGCTGGCTGTGTGGGGTGAGCACTGACAGTGCTGGCTCTGTGGTGGGAGCACTGACAGTGCTGGCTGTGTGGGGGGAGCACTGACAGTGCTGGCTGTGTGGGGGAGCACTGACAGTGCTGGCTGTGTGGGGGAGCACTGACAGTGCTGGCTGTGCGGTGGGAGCACTGACAGTGCTGGCTGTGTGGGGTGAGCACTGACAGTGCTGGCTGTGTGGGGTGAGCACTGACAGTGCTGGCTGTGTGGGGGGAGCACTGACAGTGCTGGCTGTGTGGGCGGATCACTGAAAGGGCTGGCTGTGTGGGGGAGCACTGGCAGTGCTGGCTGTGTGGGGGAGCACTGACAGTGCTGGCTGTGTGGTGGGAGCACGGGCAGTGCTGGCTGTGTGGTGGGAGCACTGGCAGTGCTGGCTGTGTGGGGGGAGCACTGACAGTGCTGGCTGTGCGGTGGGAGCACTGACAGTGCTGGCTGTGTGGGGGAGCACTGACAGAGCTGGCTGTGTGGTGGAAGCACTGACAGTGCTGGCTGTGTGGGGGACCATTGACAGTGCTGGCTGTGTGGTGGGAGCACTGACAGTGCTGGCTGTGCGGGGGGAGCACTGACAGTGCTGGCTGTGTGGTGGGAGCACTGACAGTGTTGGCTGTGTGGTGGGAGCACTGACAGTGCTGGCTGTGTGTGGGGAGCACTGACAGTGCTGGCTGTGCGGGGGAGCACTGACAGTGCTGGTTGTGTGGGTGGAGCACTGACAGTGCTGGCTGTGTGGGTGGGAGTACTGACAATGCTGGCTGTGTGAGGGAGCACTGACAGTGCTGGCTGTGTGGGGGAGCACTGACAGTGCTGGCTGTGTGGGGGGCACTGACAGTGCTGGCTGTGTGGTGGGAGCACTGACAGTGCTGGCTGTGTGGGGGGGGGCACTGATAGTGCTGGCTGTGTGGTGGGAGCACTGACAGTGCTCTCTGTGTGGTGGGAACATTGACAGTGCTGGCTGTGTGGTGGGAGCACTGACAGTGCTGGCTGTGTGGTCGGAGCACTGACAGTGCTGGCTGTGTGGTGGGAGCACTGACAGTGCTGTCTGTGTGGTGGAGGCATTGACAGTGCTGGCTGTGTGTGGGGAGCACTGACAGTGCTGTCTGTGTGGTGGGAGCATTGACAGTGCTGGCTGTGTGTGGTGGATGCACTGACAGTGCTAGCTGTGTGGTGGGAGCATTGACAGTGCTGGCTGTGTGTGGGGAGCACCGACAGTGCTGGCTGTGTGGTGGGAGCATTGACAGTGCTGGCTGTGTGGGGGGTCACTGACAGTTCTGGCTGTGTGGTGGGAGCACTGACAGTGCTGGCTGTGTGTGGGAGCACTGACAGTGCTGGCTGTATGGGGGATCACTGACAGTGCTGGCTGTGTGGGGGAGCACTGACAGTGCTGGCTGTGTGGTGGGAGCATTGACAGTGCTGGCTGTGTGTGGTGGATGCACTGACAGTGCTAGCTGTGTGGTGGGAGCATTGACAGTGCTGGCTGTGTGTGGGGAGCACTGACAGTGCTGGCTGTGTGGTGGGAGCATTGACAGTGCTGGCTGTGTGGGGGAGCACCGACAGTGCTGGCTGTGTGGGGGGGAGCACTGACAGTGCTGGCTGTGTGGTGGGAGCACTGACAGTGCTGGCTGTGTGGGGGGAGCACTGACAGTGCTGTCTGTGTGGTGGGAGCATTGACAGTGCTGGCTGTGTGTGGTGGATGCACTGACAGTACTAGCTGTGTGGTGGGAGCATTGACAGTGCTGGCTGTGTGTGGGGAGCACTGACAGTGCTGGCTGTGTGGTGGGAGCATTGACAGTGCTGGCTGTGTGGGGGGTCACTGACAGTTCTGGCTGTGTGGTGGGAGCACTGACAGTGCTGGCTGTGTGTGGGAGCACTGACAGTGCTGGCTGTATGGGGGAGCACTGACAGTGCTGGATGTGTGGGGGAGCACTGACAGTGCTGGCTGTGTGGGTGGAGCCCCGACAGTGCTGGCTGTGTGGGGGGGGGGGGGGGAGCACTGACAGTGCTGGCTGTGTGGTGGGAGCACTGACAGTGCTGGCTGTGTGGGGGGAGCACTGACAGTGCTGGCTGTGTCGGGGGAGCACTGACAGTGCTGGCTGTGTGTGGTGGATGCACTGACAGTGCTAGCTGTGTGGGGGAGCACTGACAGTGCTGGCTGTGTGGTGGGAGCACTGACAGTGCTGGCTGTGTGGTGGGAGCACTGACAGTGCTGTCTGTGTGGTGGAGGCATTGACAGTGCTGGCTGTGTGTGGGGAGCACTGACAGTGCTGTCTGTGTGGTGGGAGCATTGACAGTGCTGGCTGTGTGTGGGGAGCACTGACAGTGCTGGCTGTGTGGTGGGAGCATTGACAGTGCTGGCTGTGTGGGGGGTCACTGACAGTTCTGGCTGTGTGGTGGGAGCACTGACAGTGCTAGCTGTGTGGGGTGGATGCACTGACAGTGCTAGCTGTGTGGTGAGAGCATTGACAGTGCTGGCTGTGTGTGGGGAGCACTGACAGTGCTGGCTGTGTGGTGGGAGCATTGACAGTGCTGGCTGTGTGGGGGGTCACTGACAGTTCTGGCTGTGTGGTGGGAGCACTGACAGTGCTGGCTGTGTGTGGGAGCACTGACAGTGCTGGCTGTATGGGGGAGCACTGACAGTGCTGGCTGTGTGGGGGAGCACTGACAGTGCTGGCTGTGTGGGTGGAGCACCGACAGTGCTGGCTGTGTGGGGGGGAGCACTGACAGTGCTGGCTGTGTGGTGGGAGCACTGACAGTGCTGGCTGTGTGGGGAGAGCACTGACAGTGCTGTCTGTGTGGTGGGAGCATTGACAGTGCTGGCTGTGTGTGGTGGATGCACTGACAGTGCTAGCTGTGTGGTGGGAGCATTGACAGTGCTGGCTGTGTGTGGGGAGCACTGACAGTGCTGGCTGTGTGGGGGGTCACTGACAGTTCTGGCTGTGTGGTGGGAGCACTGACAGTGCTGGCTGTGTGTGGGAGCACTGACAGTGCTGGCTGTGTGGGGGAGCACTGACAGTGCTGGCTGTGTGGGTGGAGCCCCGACAGTGCTGGCTGTGTGGGGGGGAGCACTGACAGTGCTGGCTGTGTGGTGGGAGCACTGACAGTGCTGGCTGTGTGGGGGGAGCACTGACAGTGCTGGCTGTGTCGGGGGAGCACTGACAGTGCTGGCTGTGTGGGGGAGCAGTGATAGTGCTGGCTGTGTGGGGGGAGCACTGACAGTGCTGGCTGTGTGTGGGGAGCACTGACAGTGCTGGCTGTGTGTGGGGAGCACTGACAGTGCTGGCTGTGCGGTGGGAGCACTGACAGTGCTGGCTGAGTGGGGGGAGCACTGACAGTGCTGGCTGTGTGGGGGGAGCACGGACAGTGCTGGCTGTGTGGGGGGAGCACTGACAGTGCTGGCTGTGTGGAGGGAGCACTGACAGTGCTGGCTGTGTGGTGGGAGCATTGACAGTGCTGGCTGTGTGGGGGGAGCACTGACAGTGCTAGCTGTGTGTGGGAGCACTGACAGTGCTGGCTGTGTGGGGGGAGCACTGACAGTGCTGGCTGTGTGGTGGAAGCACCGACAGTGCAGGCTGTGTGCTGGGAGCACTGACAGTGCTGGCTGTGTGCTGGGAGTACTGACAGTGCTGGCTGTGTGGTGGGAGCACTGATAGTGCTGGCTGTGTGGGGAGCATTGACAGTGCTGGCTGTGTGGTGGGAGCACTGACAGAGCTGGCTGTGTGGTCGAAGCACTGACAGTGCTGGCTGTGTGGGGGGTCACTGACAGTTCTGGCTGTGTGGTGGGAGCACTGACAGTGCTGGCTGTGTGTGGGAGCACTGACAGTGCTGGCTGTATGGGGGAGCACTGACAGTGTTGGATGTGTGGGGGAGCACTGACAGTGCTGGCTGTGTGGGTGGAGCCCCGACAGTGCTGGCTGTGTGGGGGGGGGGAGCACTGACAGTGCTGGCTGTGTGGTGGGAGCACTGACAGTGCTGGCTGTGTGGGGGGAGCACTGACAGTGCTGGCTGTGTCGGGGGAGCACTGACAGTGCTGGCTGTGTGTGGTGGATGCACTGACAGTGCTAGCTGTGTGGGGGAGCACTGACAGTGCTGGCTGTGTGGTGGGAGCACTGACAGTGCTGGCTGTGTGGTGGGAGCACTGACAGTGCTGTCTGTGTGGTGGAGGCATTGACAGTGCTGGCTGTGTGTGGGGAGCACTGACAGTGCTGGCTGTGTGGTGGGAGCATTGACAGTGCTGGCTGTGTGGGGGGTCACTGACAGTTCTGGCTGTGTGGTGGGAGCACTGACAGTGCTAGCTGTGTGGGGTGGATGCACTGACAGTGCTAGCTGTGTGGTGAGAGCATTGACAGTGCTGGCTGTGTGGGGGGTCACTGACAGTTCTGGCTGTGTGGTGGGAGCACTGACAGTGCTGGCTGTGTGTGGGAGCACTGACAGTGCTGGCTGTATGGGGGAGCACTGACAGTGCTGGCTGTGTGGGGGAGCACTGACAGTGCTGGCTGTGTGGGTGGAGCACCGACAGTGCTGGCTGTGTGGGGGGGAGCACTGACAGTGCTGGCTGTGTGGTGGGAGCACTGACAGTGCTGGCTGTGTGGGGAGAGCACTGACAGTGCTGTCTGTGTGGTGGGAGCATTGACAGTGCTGGCTGTGTGTGGTGGATGCACTGACAGTGCTAGCTGTGTGGTGGGAGCATTGACAGTGCTGGCTGTGTGTGGGGAGCACTGACAGTGCTGGCTGTGTGGGGGGTCACTGACAGTTCTGGCTGTGTGGTGGGAGCACTGACAGTGCTGGCTGTGTGGTGGGAGCACTGACAGTGCTGTCTGTGTGGTGGAGGCATTGACAGTGCTGGCTGTGTGTGGGGAGCACTGACAGTGCTGTCTGTGTGGTGGGAGCATTGACAGTGCTGGCTGTGTGTGGGGAGCACTGACAGTGCTGGCTGTGTGGTGGGAGCATTGACAGTGCTGGCTGTGTGGGGGGTCACTGACAGTTCTGGCTGTGTGGTGGGAGCACTGACAGTGCTAGCTGTGTGGGGTGGATGCACTGACAGTGCTAGCTGTGTGGTGAGAGCATTGACAGTGCTGGCTGTGTGTGGGGAGCACTGACAGTGCTGGCTGTGTGGTGGGAGCATTGACAGTGCTGGCTGTGTGGGGGGTCACTGACAGTTCTGGCTGTGTGGTGGGAGCACTGACAGTGCTGGCTGTGTGTGGGAGCACTGACAGTGCTGGCTGTATGGGGGAGCACTGACAGTGCTGGCTGTGTGGGGGAGCACTGACAGTGCTGGCTGTGTGGGTGGAGCACCGACAGTGCTGGCTGTGTGGGGGGGAGCACTGACAGTGCTGGCTGTGTGGTGGGAGCACTGACAGTGCTGGCTGTGTGGGGAGAGCACTGACAGTGCTGTCTGTGTGGTGGGAGCATTGACAGTGCTGGCTGTGTGTGGTGGATGCACTGACAGTGCTAGCTGTGTGGTGGGAGCATTGACAGTGCTGGCTGTGTGTGGGGAGCACTGACAGTGCTGGCTGTGTGGGGGGTCACTGACAGTTCTGGCTGTGTGGTGGGAGCACTGACAGTGCTGGCTGTGTGTGGGAGCACTGACAGTGCTGGCTGTGTGGGGGAGCACTGACAGTGCTGGCTGTGTGGGTGGAGCCCCGACAGTGCTGGCTGTGTGGGGGGGAGCACTGACAGTGCTGGCTGTGTGGTGGGAGCACTGACAGTGCTGGCTGTGTGGGGGGAGCACTGACAGTGCTGGCTGTGTCGGGGGAGCACTGACAGTGCTGGCTGTGTGGGGGAGCAGTGATAGTGCTGGCTGTGTGGGGGGAGCACTGACAGTGCTGGCTGTGTGTGGGGAGCACTGACAGTGCTGGCTGTGTGTGGGGAGCACTGACAGTGCTGGCTGTGCGGTGGGAGCACTGACAGTGCTGGCTGAGTGGGGGGAGCACTGACAGTGCTGGCTGTGTGGGGGGAGCACGGACAGTGCTGGCTGTGTGGGGGGAGCACTGACAGTGCTGGCTGTGTGGAGGGAGCACTGACAGTGCTGGCTGTGTGGTGGGAGCATTGACAGTGCTGGCTGTGTGGGGGGAGCACTGACAGTGCTAGCTGTGTGTGGGGAGCACTGACAGTGCTGGCTGTGTGGGGGGAGCACTGACAGTGCTGGCTGTGTGGTGGAAGCACCGACAGTGCAGGCTGTGTGCTGGGAGCACTGACAGTGCTGGCTGTGTGCTGGGAGTACTGACAGTGCTGGCTGTGTGGTGGGAGCACTGATAGTGCTGGCTGTGTGGGGAGCATTGACAGTGCTGGCTGTGTGGTGGGAGCACTGACAGAGCTGGCTGTGTGGTCGAAGCACTGACAGTGCTGGCTGTGTGGGGGGTCACTGACAGTTCTGGCTGTGTGGTGGGAGCACTGACAGTGCTGGCTGTGTGTGGGAGCACTGACAGTGCTGGCTGTATGGGGGAGCACTGACAGTGCTGGATGTGTGGGGGAGCACTGACAGTGCTGGCTGTGTGGGTGGAGCCCCGACAGTGCTGGCTGTGTGGGGGGGGGGAGCACTGACAGTGCTGGCTGTGTGGTGGGAGCACTGACAGTGCTGGCTGTGTGGGGGGAGCACTGACAGTGCTGGCTGTGTCGGGGGAGCACTGACAGTGCTGGCTGTGTGTGGTGGATGCACTGACAGTGCTAGCTGTGTGGGGGAGCACTGACAGTGCTGGCTGTGTGGTGGGAGCACTGACAGTGCTGGCTGTGTGGTGGGAGCACTGACAGTGCTGTCTGTGTGGTGGAGGCATTGACAGTGCTGGCTGTGTGTGGGGAGCACTGACAGTGCTGTCTGTGTGGTGGGAGCATTGACAGTGCTGGCTGTGTGTGGGGAGCACTGACAGTGCTGGCTGTGTGGTGGGAGCATTGACAGTGCTGGCTGTGTGGGGGGTCACTGACAGTTCTGGCTGTGTGGTGGGAGCACTGACAGTGCTAGCTGTGTGGGGTGGATGCACTGACAGTGCTAGCTGTGTGGTGAGAGCATTGACAGTGCTGGCTGTGTGTGGGGAGCACTGACAGTGCTGGCTGTGTGGTGGGAGCATTGACAGTGCTGGCTGTGTGGGGGGTCACTGACAGTTCTGGCTGTGTGGTGGGAGCACTGACAGTGCTGGCTGTGTGTGGGAGCACTGACAGTGCTGGCTGTATGGGGGAGCACTGACAGTGCTGGCTGTGTGGGGGAGCACTGACAGTGCTGGCTGTGTGGGTGGAGCACCGACAGTGCTGGCTGTGTGGGGGGGAGCACTGACAGTGCTGGCTGTGTGGTGGGAGCACTGACAGTGCTGGCTGTGTGGGGAGAGCACTGACAGTGCTGTCTGTGTGGTGGGAGCATTGACAGTGCTGGCTGTGTGTGGTGGATGCACTGACAGTGCTAGCTGTGTGGTGGGAGCATTGACAGTGCTGGCTGTGTGTGGGGAGCACTGACAGTGCTGGCTGTGTGGGGGGTCACTGACAGTTCTGGCTGTGTGGTGGGAGCACTGACAGTGCTGGCTGTGTGTGGGAGCACTGACAGTGCTGGCTGTGTGGGGGAGCACTGACAGTGCTGGCTGTGTGGGTGGAGCCCCGACAGTGCTGGCTGTGTGGGGGGGAGCACTGACAGTGCTGGCTGTGTGGTGGGAGCACTGACAGTGCTGGCTGTGTGGAGGCAGCACTGACAGTGATGGCTGTGCGGGGGAGCACTGACAATGCTGGCTGTGTGGTGGAAGCACCGACAGTGCAGGCTGTGTGCTGGGAGCACTGACAGTGCTGGCTGTGCGGTGGGAGCACTGACAGTCCTGGCTGTGTGGTGGGAGCACTGACAGTGCTGGCTGTGCGGTGGGAGCACTGACAGTGCTGGCTGTGTGGGGGAGCACTGACAGAGCTGGCTGTGTGGTGGAAGCACTGACAGTGCTGGCTGTGTGGGGGGAGCATTGACAGTGCTGGCTGTGTGGTGGGAGCACTGACAGTGCTAGCTGTGTGGTGGGAGCATTGACAGTGCTGGCTGTGTGTGGTGGATGCACTGACAGTGCTAGCTGTGTGGGGGAGCACTGACAGTGCTGGCTGTGTGGTGGGAGCACTGACAGTGCTGGCTGTGTGGTCGGAGCACTGACAGTGCTGGCTGTGTGGTGGGAGCACTGACAGTGCTGTCTGTGTGGTGGAGGCATTGACAGCGCTGGCTGTGTGTGGGGAGCACTGACAGTGCTGTCTGTGTGGTGGGAGCATTGACAGTGCTGGCTGTGTGGGGGGTCACTGACAGTTCTGGCTGTGTGGTGGGAGCACTGACAGTGCTGGCTGTGTGTGGGAGCACTGACAGTGCTGGCTGTATGGGGGAGCACTGACAGTGCTGGCTGTGTGGGGGAGCACTGACAGTGCTGGCTGTGTGGGGGAGCACTGACAGTGCTGGCTGTGTGGGTGGAGCACCGACAGTGCTGGCTGTGTGGGGGGGAGCACTGACAGTGCTGGCTGTGTGGTGGGAGCACTGACAGTGCTGGCTGTGTGGGGGGAGCACTGACAGTGCTGTCTGTGTGGTGGGAGCATTGACAGTGCTGGCTGTGTGTGGTGGATGCACTGACAGTGCTAGCTGTGTGGTGGGAGCATTGACAGTGCTGGCTGTGTGTGGGGAGCACTGACAGTGCTGGCTGTGTGGTGGGAGCATTGACAGTGCTGGCTGTGTGTGGTGGATGCACTGACAGTGCTAGCTGTGTGGTGGGAGCACTGACTGTGCTGGCTGTGTGGGGGAGCACTGACAGTGCTGGCTGTGTGGTGGGAGCACTGACAGTGCTGGCTGTGTGTGGGAGCACTGACAGTGCTGGCTGTATGGGGGAGCACTGACAGTGCTGGCTGTGAGGGGGAGCACTGACAGTGCTGGCTGTGTGGGTGGAGCCCCGACAGTGCTGGCTGTGTGGTGGGAGCACTGACAGTGCTGGCTGTGTGGTGGGAGCACTGACAGTGCTGGCTGTGTGGGTGGAGCCCCGACAGTGCTGGCTGTGTGGGGGGGAGCACTGAAAGTGCTGGCTGTGTGGTGGGAGCACTGACAGTGCTGGCTGTGTGGGGGAGCACTGACAGTGCTGGCTGTGTCGGGGGAGCACTGACAGTGCTGGCTGTGTCGGGGGAGCACTGACAGTGCTGGCTGTGTGGGGGAGCAGTGATAGTGCTGTCTGTGTAGGGGGAGCACTGACAGTGCTGGCTGTGCGGTGGGAGCATTGACAGTGCTGGCTGTGTGTGGGGAGCACTGACAGTGCTGGCTGTGTGGGGGGAGCACTGACAGTGCTGGCTGTGTGGGGGGAGCACTGACAGTGCTGGCTGTGTGGGGGGAGCACTGACAGTGCTGGCTGTGTGGAGGGAGCACTGACAGTGCTGGCAGTGTGGTGGGAGCATTGACAGTGCTGGCTGTGTGGTGGAAGCACCGACAGTGCAGGCTGTGTTCTGGGAGCACTGACAGTGCTGGCTGTGCGGTGGGAGCACTGACAGTGCTGGCTGTGTGGGGGAGCACTGACAGTGCTGGCTGTGTGGGGGGAGCACTGACAGAGCTGGCTGTGTGGTCGAAGCACTGACAGTGCTGGCTGTGTGGGGGGAGCATTGACAGTGCTGGCTGTGTGGTGGGAGCACTGACAGTGCTGGCTGTGCGGTGGGAGCACTGACAGTGCTGGCTGTGTGGTGGGAGCACTGGCAGTGCTGGCTGTGTGGGGGCAGCACTGACAGTGATGGCTGTGCGGGGGAGCACTGACAATGCTGGCTGTGTGGTGGAAGCACCGACAGTGCAGGCTGTGTGCTGGGAGCACTGACAGTGCTGGCTGTGCGGTGGGAGCAATGACAGTGCTGGCTGTGTGGCGGGAGCATTGACAGTGCTGGCTGTGCGGTGGGAGCACTGACAGTGCTGGCTGTGTGGGGGAGCACTGACAGAGCTGGCTGTGTGGTGGAAGCACTGACAGTGCTGGCTGTGTGGGGGGAGCATTGACAGTGCTGGCTGTGTGGTGGGAGCACTGACAGTGCTGGCTGTGCGGGGGGAGCACTGACAGTGCTGGCTGTGTGGTGGGAGCACTGACAGTGTTGGCTGTGTGGGGCAGCACTGACAGTGCTGGCTGTGTGTGGGGAGCACTGACAGTGCTGGCTGTGCGGGGGAGCACTGACAGTGCTGGTTGTGTGGGTGGAGCACTGACAGTGCTGGCTGTGTGGGTGGGAGTACTGACAATGCTGGCTGTGTGAGGGAGCACTAACAGTGCTGGCTGTGTGGGGGAGCACTGACAGTGCTGGCTGTGTGGGGGGGGCACTGACAGTGCTGGCTGTGTGGTGGGAGCACTGACAATGCTGGCTGTGTGGGGGGGGGGGGCACTGATAGTGCTGGCTGTGTGGGGAGCACTGACAGTGCTGGCTGTGTGGTGGGAGCACTGACAGTGCTGTATGTGTGGTGGGAGCATTGACAGTGCTGGCTGTGTGTGGGGAGCACTGACAGTGCTGTCTGTGTGGTGGGAACATTGACAGTGCTGGCTGTGTGTGGTGGATGCACTGACAGTGCTAGCTGCGTGGTGGGAGCATTGACAGTGCTGGCTGTGTGTGGTGGATGCACTGACAGTGCTAGCTGTGTGGTGGGAGCACTGACAGTGCTGGCTGTGTGGTGGGAGCACTGACAGTGCTGGCTGTGTGGTGGGAGCACTGACAGTGCTGGCTGTGTGGTGGGAGCACTGACAGTGCTGTCTGTGTGGTGGAGGCATTGACAGTGCTGGCTGTGTGGTGGGAGCACTGACAGTGCTGGCTGTGTGGGGGGAGCACTGACAGTGCTGGCTGTGTGGGGGAGCGCTGACAGTGCTGGCTGTGTGGTGGGAGCACTGACAGTGCTGGCTGTGTGGTGGGAGCACTGACAGTGCTGGCTGTGTGGTGGGAGCACTGACAGTGCTGGCTGTGTGGGGGGAGCACTGACAGTGCTGGCTGTATGGGGGGTAGCACTGACAGGGCTGGCTGTGTGGTGGGAGCACTGACAGTGGTGGCTGTGTGGGGGAGCACTGACAGTACTGGCTGTGTGGTGGGAACACTGACAGTGCTGGCTCTGTGGGGGAGCACTGACAGTGCTGGCTGTGTGGGGGAGCACTGACAGTGCTGGCTGTGTGGGGAGCACTGACAGTGCTGGCTGTGTGGGGAGCACTGACAGTGCTGGCTGTGTGGGGGAGCACTGACTGTGCTGGCTGTGTGGGGGAGCACTGACAGTGCTGGCTGTGTGGGGGGAGAACTGACAGTGCTGGCTGTGTGGGGGGAGCACTGACAGTGCTGGCTGTGTGTGGGGAGCACTGACAGTGCTGGCTGTGTGGGGAGCACTGACAGTGCTGGCTGTGTGGTGGGAGCACTGACAGTGCTGGCTGGGTGGGGGAGCACTGACAGTGCTGGTTGTGTGTGGGGATCACTGACAGTTCTGGCTATGTGGGGAGCACTGGCAGTGCTGGCTGTGTGGTGGGAGCACTGACAGAGCTGGCTGTGTGGGGGGAGCACTGACAGTGCTGGCTGGGTGGGGGAGCACTGACAGTGCTGGTTGTGTGGGGGATCACTGACAGTGCTGGCTCTGTGGTGGGAGCACTGACAGTGCTGGCTGGGTGGGGGGAGCACTGACAGTGCTGGCTGTGTGCGGGGAGCACTGACAGTGCTGGCTGTGTGGGGAGCACTGAAAGTGCTGGCTGTGTGGTGGGAGCACTGACAGTGCTGGCTGTGTGGGGGGAGCACTGACAGTGCTGGCTGTGTCGGGGGAGCACTGACAGTGCTGGCTGTGTCGGGGGAGCACTGACAGTGCTGGCTGTGTGGGGGAGCAGTGATAGTGCTGTCTGTGTAGGGGGAGCACTGACAGTGCTGGCTGTGCGGTGGGAGCATTGACAGTGCTGGCTGTGTGTGGGGAGCACTGACAGTGCTGGCTGTGTGGGGGGAGCACTGACAGTGCTGGCTGTGTGGGGGGAGCACTGACAGTGCTGGCTGTGTGGGGGGAGCACTGACAGTGCTGGCTGTGTGGAGGGAGCACTGACAGTGCTGGCAGTGTGGTGGGAGCATTGACAGTGCTGGCTGTGTGGTGGAAGCACCGACAGTGCAGGCTGTGTTCTGGGAGCACTGACAGTGCTGGCTGTGCGGTGGGAGCACTGACAGTGCTGGCTGTGTGGGGGAGCACTGACAGTGCTGGCTGTGTGGGGGGAGCACTGACAGAGCTGGCTGTGTGGTCGAAGCACTGACAGTGCTGGCTGTGTGGGGGGAGCATTGACAGTGCTGGCTGTGTGGTGGGAGCACTGACAGTGCTGGCTGTGCGGTGGGAGCACTGACAGTGCTGGCTGTGTGGTGGGAGCACTGGCAGTGCTGGCTGTGTGGGGGCAGCACTGACAGTGATGGCTGTGCGGGGGAGCACTGACAATGCTGGCTGTGTGGTGGAAGCACCGACAGTGCAGGCTGTGTGCTGGGAGCACTGACAGTGCTGGCTGTGCGGTGGGAGCACTGACAGTGCTGGCTGTGTGGTGGGAGCACTGACAGTGCTGGCTGTGCGGTGGGAGCACTGACAGTGCTGGCTGTGTGGGGGAGCACTGACAGAGCTGGCTGTGTGGTGGAAGCACTGACAGTGCTGGCTGTGTGGGGGGGAGCATTGACAGTGCTGGCTGTGTGGTGGGAGCACTGACAGTGCTGGCTGTGCGGGGGGAGCACTGACAGTGCTGGCTGTGTGGTGGGAGCACTGACAGTGTTGGCTGTGTGGGGCAGCACTGACAGTGCTGGCTGTGTGTGGGGAGCACTGACAGTGCTGGCTGTGCGGGGGAGCACTGACAGTGCTGGTTGTGTGGGTGGAGCACTGACAGTGCTGGCTGTGTGGGTGGGAGTACTGACAATGCTGGCTGTGTGAGGGAGCACTAACAGTGCTGGCTGTGTGGGGGAGCACTGACAGTGCTGGCTGTGTGGGGGGGCACTGACAGTGCTGGCTGTGTGGTGGGAGCACTGACAATGCTGGCTGTGTGGGGGGGGGCACTGATAGTGCTGGCTGTGTGGGGAGCACTGACAGTGCTGGCTGTGTGGTGGGAGCACTGACAGTGCTGTATGTGTGGTGGGAGCATTGACAGTGCTGGCTGTGTGTGGGGAGCACTGACAGTGCTGTCTGTGTGGTGGGAACATTGACAGTGCTGGCTGTGTGTGGTGGATGCACTGACAGTGCTAGCTGCGTGGTGGGAGCATTGACAGTGCTGGCTGTGTGTGGTGGATGCACTGACAGTGCTAGCTGTGTGGTGGGAGCAGTGACAGTGCTGGCTGTGTGGTGGGAGCACTGACAGTGCTGGCTGTGTGGTGGGAGCACTGACAGTGCTGGCTGTGTGGTGGGAGCACTGACAGTGTGTCTGTGTGGTGGAGGCATTGACAGTGCTGGCTGTGTGGTGGGAGCACTGACAGTGCTGGCTGTGTGGGGGGAGCACTGACAGTGCTGGCTGTGTGGGGGAGCGCTGACAGTGCTGGCTGTGTGGTGGGAGCACTGACAGTGCTGGCTGTGTGGTGGGAGCACTGACAGTGCTGGCTGTGTGGTGGGAGCACTGACAGTGCTGGCTGTGTGGGGGGAGCACTGACAGTGCTGGCTGTATGGGGGGTAGCACTGACAGGGCTGGCTGTGTGGTGGGAGCACTGACAGTGGTGGCTGTGTGGGGGAGCACTGACAGTACTGGCTGTGTGGTGGGAACACTGACAGTGCTGGCTCTGTGGGGGAGCACTGACAGTGCTGGCTGTGTGGGGGAGCACTGACAGTGCTGGCTGTGTGGGGAGCACTGACAGTGCTGGCAGTGTGGGGAGCACTGACAGTGCTGGCTGTGTGGGGGAGCACTGACTGTGCTGGCTGTGTGGGGGAGCACTGACAGTGCTGGCTGTGTGGGGGGAGAACTGACAGTGCTAGCTGTGTGGGGGGAGCACTGACAGTGCTGGCTGTGTGTGGGGAGCACTGACAGTGCTGGCTGTGTGGGGAGCACTGACAGTGCTGGCTGTGTGGTGGGAGCACTGACAGTGCTGGCTGGGTGGGGGAGCACTGACAGTGCTGGTTGTGTGGGGGGATCACTGACAGTTCTGGCTATGTGGGGAGCACTGGCAGTGCTGGCTGTGTGGTGGGAGCACTGACAGAGCTTGCTGTGTGGGGGGAGCACTGACAGTGCTGGCTGGGTGGGGGAGCACTGACAGTGCTGGTTGTGTGGGGGATCACTGACAGTGCTGGCTCTGTGGTGGGAGCACTGACAGTGCTGGCTGGGTGGGGGGAGCACTGACAGTGCTGGCTGTGTGGGGAGCACTCACAGTGCTGGCTGTGTGGGGTGAGTACTGACAGTGCTGGCTGTGTGGGGGGAGCACTGACAGTGCTGGCTGTGTGGGGGGAGAACTGACAGTGCAGGCTGTGTGGGGGAGCACTGACAGTGCTGGCTGTGTGGGGTGAGCACTGACAGTGCTGGCTGTGTGGTGGGAGCACTGACAGTGCTGGCTGTGTGGTGGGAGCACTGACAGTGCTGGCTGTGTGCGGGGAGCACTGACAGTGCTGGCTGTGTGGGGGAGCACTGACAGTGCTGGCTGTGTGGGGGGAGCACTGACAGTGCTGGCTGTGTGGGAAAGCACTGACAGTGCTGGCTGTGTGGGGGAGCGCTGACAGTGCTGGCTGTGTGGTGGGAGCACTGACAGTGCTGGCTGTGTGATGGGAGCACTGACAGTGCTGGCTGTGTGGTGGGAGCACTGACAGTGCTGGCTGTGTGGGGGGAGCACTGACAGTGCTGGCTGTGTGGTGGGAGCACTAACAGGGCTGGCTGTGTGGGTGAGGACTGACAGTGCAGGCTGTGTGGGGCGAACTCTGACAGTGCTGGCTGTGTGGTGGGAGCACAGACAGTGCTGGCTGTGTGGGGGAGCACTGACAGTGCTAGCTGTGTGGGGGGAGCACTGACAGTGCTGGCTGTGTGGTGGGAGCACGGGCAGTGCTGGCTGTGTGGGGTGAGCACTGACAGTGCTGGCTGTGTGGGGGGAGCACTGACAGTGCTGGCTGTGTGGGGAGCACTGACAGTGCTGGCTGTGTGGTGGGAGCACTGACAGTGCTGGCTGTGTGGGGGGAGCACTGACAGTGCTGGCTGTGTGGGAAAGCACTGACAGTGCTGGCTGTGTGGGGGAGCGCTGACAGTGCTGGCTGTGTGGTGGGAGCACTGACAGTGCTGGCTGTGTGATGGGAGCACTGACAGTGCTGGCTGTGTGGTGGGAGCACTGACAGTGCTGGCTGTGTGGGGGGAGCACTGACAGTGCTGGCTGTGTGGTGGGAGCACTAACAGGGCTGGCTGTGTGGGTGAGGACTGACAGTGCAGGCTGTGTGGGGCGAACTCTGACAGTGCTGGCTGTGTGGTGGGAGCACAGACAGTGCTGGCTGTGTGGGGGAGCACTGACAGTGCTAGCTGTGTGGGGGGAGCACTGACAGTGCTGGCTGTGTGGTGGGAGCACGGGCAGTGCTGGCTGTGTGGGGTGAGCACTGACAGTGCTGGCTGTGTGGGGGGAGCACTGACAGTGCTGGCTGTGTGGGGAGCACTGACAGTGCTGGCTGTGTGGTGGGAGCACATTTATTTATGTGGTGACTGAGTCCAGGTTCAGGGAGCAGATCTAGATCGCGGTGAAATATCCGGTTGCATCAATTATTAAATTAATGAGAAAATAAAACTGACTGAAAGCCCCTCAGCCAATCAGGAGTTCCAACCGCTGACTGACAGTCTCTCAGCCAGTCAGGAGCTCCAACCGCTGACTGACAGTCTCTCAGCCAATCAGGAGTTCCAACCGCTGACTGACAGTCTCTCAGCCTATCAGTATCTCCTGGCGCTGACTGACAGCCTCTCAGCCAATCAGGAGCTGGGTCTGGGGCGTGGGGAACACTGACAGTGCTGGCTGTGTGGTGGGAGCACTGACAGTGCTGGCTGTGTGGGGGAGCGCTGACAGTGCTGGCTGTGTGGTGGGAGCACTGACAGTGCTGGCTGTGTGGTGGGAGCACTGACAGTGCTGGCTGTGTGGGGGGAGCACTGACAGTGCTGGCTGTGTGGGGGAGCGCTGACAGTGCTGGCTGTGTGGTGGGAGCACTGACAGTGCTGGCTGTGGGGGTGAGCACTGACAGTACTGGCTGTGTGGTGGGAACACTGACAGTGCTGGCTCTGTGGGGGAGCACTGACAGTGCTGGCTGTGTGGGGGAGCACTGATAGTGCTGGCTGTGTGGGGAGCACTGACAGTGCTGGCTGTGAGGGGGAGCACTGACAGTGCTGGCTGTGTGGGGTGAGCACTGACAGTGCTGGCTGTGTGGGGGAGCATTGACAGTGCTGGCTGTGTGGGGTGAGCACTGACAGTGCTGGCTGTGTGGGGGAGCATTGACAGTGCTGGCTGTGTGCGGGGAGCACTGACAGTGCTGGCTGTGTGGGGGGAGCACTGACAGTGCTGGCTGTGTGGGGTGAGCACTGACAGTGCTGGCTGTGTGGGGTGAGCACTGACAGTGCTGGCTGTGTGGGGTGAGCACTGACAGTGCTGGCTGTGTGGGGAGCACTGACAGTGCTGGCTGTGTGGTGGGAGCACTGACAGTGCTGGCTGTGTGGGGGAGCACTGACAGTGCTGGCTGTGTGGTGGGAGCACTGACAGTGCTGGCTGTGTGGGGGAGCACTGACAGTGCTGGCTGTGTGGGGGAGCACTGGCAGTGCTGGCTGTGTGGGGGAGCACTGACAGTGCTGGCTGTGTGGTGGGAGCACGGGCAGTGCTGGCTGTGTGGTGGGAGCACTGGCAGTGCCTGCTGTGTGGGGGGAGCACTGACAGTGCTGGCTGTGTGGGGAGCACTGGCAGTGCTGGCTGTGTGGGGGGAGCACTGGCAGTGCTGGCTGTGTGGGGGGAGCACTGACAGTGCTGGCTGTGTGGGGAGCACTGACAGTGCTGGCAGTGTGGGGAGCACTGACAGTGCTGGCTGTGTGGGGGAGCACTGACTGTGCTGGCTGTGTGGGGGAGCACTGACAGTGCTGGCTGTGTGGGGGGAGAACTGACAGTGCTAGCTGTGTGGGGGGAGCACTGACAGTGCTGGCTGTGTGTGGGGAGCACTGACAGTGCTGGCTGTGTGGGGAGCACTGACAGTGCTGGCTGTGTGGTGGGAGCACTGACAGTGCTGGCTGGGTGGGGGAGCACTGACAGTGCTGGTTGTGTGGGGGGATCACTGACAGTTCTGGCTATGTGGGGAGCACTGGCAGTGCTGGCTGTGTGGTGGGAGCACTGACAGAGCTTGCTGTGTGGGGGGAGCACTGACAGTGCTGGCTGGGTGGGGGAGCACTGACAGTGCTGGTTGTGTGGGGGATCACTGACAGTGCTGGCTCTGTGGTGGGAGCACTGACAGTGCTGGCTGGGTGGGGGGAGCACTGACAGTGCTAGCTGTGTGGGGAGCACTCACAGTGCTGGCTGTGTGGGGTGAGTACTGACAGTGCTGGCTGTGTGGGGGGAGCACTGACAGTGCTGGCTGTGTGGGGGGAGAACTGACAGTGCAGGCTGTGTGGGGGAGCACTGACAGTGCTGGCTGTGTGGGGTGAGCACTGACAGTGCTGGCTGTGTGGTGGGAGCACTGACAGTGCTGGCTGTGTGGTGGGAGCACTGACAGTGCTGGCTGTGTGCGGGGAGCACTGACAGTGCTGGCTGTGTGGGGGAGCACTGACAGTGCTGGCTGTGTGGGGGGAGCACTGACAGTGCTGGCTGTGTGGGAAAGCACTGACAGTGCTGGCTGTGTGGGGGAGCGCTGACAGTGCTGGCTGTGTGGTGGGAGCACTGACAGTGCTGGCTGTGTGATGGGAGCACTGACAGTGCTGGCTGTGTGGTGGGAGCACTGACAGTGCTGGCTGTGTGGGGGGAGCACTGACAGTGCTGGCTGTGTGGTGGGAGCACTAACAGGGCTGGCTGTGTGGGTGAGGACTGACAGTGCAGGCTGTGTGGGGCGAACTCTGACAGTGCTGGCTGTGTGGTGGGAGCACAGACAGTGCTGGCTGTGTGGGGGAGCACTGACAGTGCTAGCTGTGTGGGGGGAGCACTGACAGTGCTGGCTGTGTGGTGGGAGCACGGGCAGTGCTGGCTGTGTGGGGTGAGCACTGACAGTGCTGGCTGTGTGGGGGGAGCACTGACAGTGCTGGCTGTGTGGGGAGCACTGACAGTGCTGGCTGTGTGGTGGGAGCACTGACAGTGCTGGCTGTGTGGGGGGAGCACTGACAGTGCTGGCTGTGTGGGAAAGCACTGACAGTGCTGGCTGTGTGGGGGAGCGCTGACAGTGCTGGCTGTGTGGTGGGAGCACTGACAGTGCTGGCTGTGTGATGGGAGCACTGACAGTGCTGGCTGTGTGGTGGGAGCACTGACAGTGCTGGCTGTGTGGGGGGAGCACTGACAGTGCTGGCTGTGTGGTGGGAGCACTAACAGGGCTGGCTGTGTGGGTGAGGACTGACAGTGCAGGCTGTGTGGGGCGAACTCTGACAGTGCTGGCTGTGTGGTGGGAGCACAGACAGTGCTGGCTGTGTGGGGGAGCACTGACAGTGCTAGCTGTGTGGGGGGAGCACTGACAGTGCTGGCTGTGTGGTGGGAGCACGGGCAGTGCTGGCTGTGTGGGGTGAGCACTGACAGTGCTGGCTGTGTGGGGGGAGCACTGACAGTGCTGGCTGTGTGGGGAGCACTGACAGTGCTGGCTGTGTGGTGGGAGCACATTTATTTATGTGGTGACTGAGTCCAGGTTCAGGGAGCAGATCTAGATCGCGGTGAAATATCCGGTTGCATCAATTATTAAATTAATGAGAAAATAAAACTGACTGAAAGCCCCTCAGCCAATCAGGAGTTCCAACCGCTGACTGACAGTCTCTCAGCCAGTCAGGAGCTCCAACCGCTGACTGACAGTCTCTCAGCCAATCAGGAGTTCCAACCGCTGACTGACAGTCTCTCAGCCTATCAGTATCTCCTGGCGCTGACTGACAGCCTCTCAGCCAATCAGGAGCTGGGTCTGGGGCGTGGGGAACACTGACAGTGCTGGCTGTGTGGTGGGAGCACTGACAGTGCTGGCTGTGTGGGGGAGCGCTGACAGTGCTGGCTGTGTGGTGGGAGCACTGACAGTGCTGGCTGTGTGGTGGGAGCACTGACAGTGCTGGCTGTGTGGGGGGAGCACTGACAGTGCTGGCTGTGTGGGGGAGCGCTGACAGTGCTGGCTGTGTGGTGGGAGCACTGACAGTGCTGGCTGTGTGGGTGAGCACTGACAGTACTGGCTGTGTGGTGGGAACACTGACAGTGCTGGCTCTGTGGGGGAGCACTGACAGTGCTGGCTGTGTGGGGGAGCACTGATAGTGCTGGCTGTGTGGGGAGCACTGACAGTGCTGGCTGTGAGGGGGAGCACTGACAGTGCTGGCTGTGTGGGGTGAGCACTGACAGTGCTGGCTGTGTGGGGGAGCATTGACAGTGCTGGCTGTGTGGGGTGAGCACTGACAGTGCTGGCTGTGTGGGGGAGCATTGACAGTGCTGGCTGTGTGCGGGGAGCACTGACAGTGCTGGCTGTGTGGGGGGAGCACTGACAGTGCTGGCTGTGTGGGGTGAGCACTGACAGTGCTGGCTGTGTGGGGTGAGCACTGACAGTGCTGGCTGTGTGGGGTGAGCACTGACAGTGCTGGCTGTGTGGGGAGCACTGACAGTGCTGGCTGTGTGGTGGGAGCACTGACAGTGCTGGCTGTGTGGGGGAGCACTGACAGTGCTGGCTGTGTGGTGGGAGCACTGACAGTGCTGGCTGTGTGGGGGAGC
The DNA here is from genome assembly GCF_047496885.1 of Scyliorhinus torazame. Lineage (NCBI taxonomy): Eukaryota > Metazoa > Chordata > Chondrichthyes > Carcharhiniformes > Scyliorhinidae > Scyliorhinus > Scyliorhinus torazame. Next base: position 917,248 of record NW_027307780.1, read on the forward strand.
ACTGACAGTGCTGGCTGTGTGGGGGAGCACTGGCAGTGCTGGCTGTGTGGGGGAGCACTGACAGTGCTGGCTGTGTGGTGGGAGCACGGGCAGTGCTGGCTGTGTGGTGGGAGCACTGGCAGTGCCTGCTGTGTGGGGGGAGCACTGACAGTGCTGGCTGTGTGGGGAGCACTGGCAGTGCTGGCTGTGTGGGGGGAGCACTGGCAGTGCTGGCTGTGTGGGGGGAGCACTGACAGTGCTGGCTGTGTGGGGAGCACTGACAGTGCTGGCTGTGTGGGGGAGCACTAACAGGGCTGGCTGTGTGGGTGAGGACTGACAGTGCAGGCTGTGTGGGGCGAACTCTGACAGTGCTGGCTCTGTGGGGGAGCACTGACAGTGCTGGCTGTGTGGTGGGGGCACTGACAGTGCTGGCTGTGTGGAGGGAGCACTGACAGTGCTGGCTGTGTGGGGGAGCACTGACTGTGCTGGCTGTGTGAGGGGAGCACTGACAGTGCTGGATTTGTGGTGGGAGCACTGACAGTGCTGGCTGTGTGGTGGAGCACTGACAGTGCTGGCTGTGTGGTGGGAGCACTGGCAGTGCTAGCTGTGTGGGTGGAGGACTGACAGTGCTGGCTCTGTGGGGAGCACTGACAGTGCTGGCTGTGTGAGGGGAGCACTGACAGTGCTGGCTGTGTAGGGGGAGCACTGGCAGTGCTGGCTGTGTGGGGGGAGCACTGGCAGTGCTGGCTGTGTGGTGGGAGCACTGACAGTGCTGGCTGGGTGGGGGAGCACTGACAGTGCTGGTTGTGTGGGGGGATCACTGACAGTTCTGGCTGTGTGGGGGAGCACTGGCAGTGCTGGCTGTGTGGTGGGAGCACTGACAGTGCTGGCTGTGCGGGGGGGGGGGCACTGACAGTGCTGGCTGGGTGGGGGAGCACTGACAGTGCTGGTTGTGTGGGGGGATCACTGACAGTGCTGGCTGTGTGGTGGGAGCACTGACAATGCTGGCTGTGTGGTGGGAGCACTGACAGTGCTGGCTGTGTGGTGTGAGCACTGACAGTGCTGGCTGTGTGGGGGAGCTCTGACAGTGCTGGCTGTGTGTGGAGCACTGACAGTGCTGGCTGTGGGGGGAGCACTGACAGTGCTGGATGTGTGGGGGGAACACTGACAGTGCTGGCTGTGTGGGGGAGCACTGATAGTGCTGGCTGTGTGGAGGGAGCACTGACAGTGCTGGCTGTGTGGTGGGAGCACTGACAGTGCTGGCTGTGTGGGGGGAGCACTGACAGTGCTGGCTGTGTGGGGAGCACTGACAGTGCTGGCTGTGTGGTGGAGCACTGACAGTGCGGGCTATGAGTGGGGAGCACTGCCAGTGCTGGCTGTGTGGGGGGAGCCCTGTCAGTGCTGGCTGTGTGGTGGGAGCACTGACAGTGCTCGCTGTGTGGGGGGAGCACTGACAGTGCTGGCTGTGTGGGGGAGCACTGACACTGATGGCTGTGTCGGTGGAGCATAGGCAGTGCTGGCTGTGGGATGGCTCTGAACTGACATAAACTGTCCATTGTGAACTGACATAAAATGGCCACCGTGAACTGACATAAAATGGCTGCCGTGAACTGACATAAAATGGCCAACGTGAACTGACATAACATGGCCACCGTGAACTGACATAAAATGGCCATTGCGAGCTGACATAAAATGCCCCCCTTCAACCAATATAAAATGACCACCGTGAACTGACATAAAATGGCTGCCATGAACTGACATTAAATGGTCACCGCAAATGGACATAAAATGGCTGCCGTGAGCTAACATAAAATAGCCACCGTGACCTGACATAAAATGGCCACCGTGAACTGACATACAATGGCCACCGTGAACTGACATAAAATGGCCACCGTGAACTGACATAAAATGGCCATTGCGAGCTGACATAAAACGGCCCCCGTGAACGGACATACAATGGCAACCGTGAACTGACATAAAATGGCCATTGCGAGCTGACATAAAACGGCCCCCTTCAACCGACATAAAATGACCACCATGAACTGACATAAAATGGCCACCGTGTACTGACATAAAATGGCCCCTTCGACTGAATCAGATGGCACCCGTGAACTGACTTAAAATGGCTACCGTGAACTGAGATAAAATGGCCACCATGAACTGATATAAAATGGCCCCCTTGAACCGACATGAACTGCCCACCGCAACTGAGATAAAATGGCCATTGCAAACTGACATAACATGGCCATTGTGAACTGACATACAATGGCCATTGTGAACTGACTTACAGTGGCCATTGTGAACTGACATAAAATTGCCATTGCGAATTGACATACAATGGCCATTGTGAACTGGCATACAATGGCCACCATGAACTGACATAAAATGTCCACTGTGAACTGACATACAATGGCCATTGTGAACTGACATACAATGGCCACCATGAACTGACATAAAATGGCCATTGTGAACAGACATAAAATGACCACCGTGAACTGACATACAATGGCCACCGTGAACTGACATAAAATGTCCACTGTGAACTGACATACAATGGCCACCGTGAACTGACATAAAATGACCATTGTGAACAGACATAAAATGGCCACCGTGTACTGACATAAAATGGACCCCGTGAACTGACATAAAATGGCATTGTGAACAGATATACAATGGCTGCCATGAACTGGCATAAAATGGTCACTGTGAACTGACAAAAAATGGCCATTGTGAACTGACATACAATGGCGATTGTGAACTGACATACAATGGCCCCCGTGAACTGACATAAAATGGCCATTGCGACCTGACATAAAACAGCCCCCGTGACCTGACATAAACTGTCCATTGTGAACTGACATACAATGGCCAATGTGAGCAGACATAAAATGGCCATTGTGAACTGACATAAAATGGCCATTGCGACCTGACATAAAAAGGCCCCCGTGAACTGATATAAACTGTCCATTCTGAACTGACATACAATGGCCCCCATGAACTGACATAAAATGGCCATTGTGAACTGACATACAATGGCCCCCTTGAACTGACATAAAATGGCCATTGCGACCTGACATAAAAAGGCACCCGTGAACTGACATAAAATGGCCCCGTGAACTGACATAAACTGTCCATTGTGAACTGACAGACAATGGCCCCCTTGAACTGACATAAAATGGCCAATGTGAACAGACATAAAATGGCCAATGTGAGCAGACATAAAATAGCCATTGTGAACTGTAATAAAATGGCCATTGCGAACTGACATAAAAAGGCCCCCGTGAACTGATATAAACTGTCCATTCTGAACTGACATACAATGGCCCCCTTGAACTGACATATAATGGCCATTGTGAACTGACATAAAATGGCCACTGTGAACTGAAATAAAATGGCCACTGTGAACTGATATACAATGGCCGCCGTGAACTGACATAAAATGGCCATTGCGACCTGACATAAAAAGGCACCCGTGAACTGACATGAAATGGCCCCCGTGAACTGATATGAAATGGCCCCCGTGAACTGACATAAAATGGCCCCCATGAACTGACATAAAATGGCCACCGTGAACTGACATAAAATGGCCCCCGTGAACCGACATGAGCTGGCCACCGCAACTGAGATAAAATGGCCATTGCAAACTGACATAAAATGGCCATTGTGAACTGACATACAATGGCCACCGTGAACTGAGATAAAATGGCCATTGCAAACTGACATAAAATGGCCATTGTGAACCGACATACAGTGGCCACCGTGAACTGACATAAAATGGCTGCCGTGAACTGATATACAATGGCCCCCGTGAACTGATATAAAATGTCCATCGTGAACTGACATGAAACGGCCCCGTGAACTGACATAAAATGGCCGCCATGAGCTAACATAAAATAGCCACCGTGACCTGACATAAAATGGCCGCCATGAACTGACATACAATGGTCACCGTGAACTGACATAAAATGGCCATTGTGAGCTGACATAAAATGGCCCCCGTCAACCGACATAAAATGACCACCGTGAACCGACATAAAATGGCCACCGTGTACTGACATAAAATGGCCCCCATCGACTGAATAAAATGGCCCCCGTGAACTGACATATAATGGCCACTGTGAACTGAGATAAAATGGCCACCGTGAACTGACATAAAATGGGCACCATGAACTGACATAAAATGGCCCCCGTGAACTGACATAAAATGGCCACCGTGAACTGACATAAAATGGCCCCCGTGAACCGACATGAACTGGCCACTGCAACTGAGATAAAATGGCCATTGCATACTGACATAAAATGGCCATTGTGAACTGACATGCAATGGCCATTGTAAACTGACATACAATGGCCATTGTGAACTGACATGCAATGGCCATTGTGAACTGACATACAATGGCCACCATGAACTGACATAAAATGGCCCCCGTGAACTGACATAAAATGGCCACCGTGAACTGACATAAAATGGCCCCCGTGAACCGACATATACTGGCCACCGCAACTGAGATAAAATGGCCATTGCAAACTGACATAAAATGGCCATTGTAAACTGACATACAATGGCCCCCGTGAACTGACATAAAATGGCCATTGCGACCGGACCTAAAAAGGCCCCCGTGAACTGATATAAAATGTCCATCGTGAACTGACATAAAATGGCCCCGTGAACTGACATAAAATGGCCGCCATGAGCTAACATAAAATAGCCACCGTGACCTGACATAAAATTGCCGCCATGAACCGACATAAAATGACCACCGTAAACTGACATAACATGGCCCCCATTGACTGAATAAAATGGCCTCCTTGAACTGACATAAAATGGCCACCGTGAACTGACATAAAATGGCCTCCGTGAACCGACATGAACTGGCCACCGCAACTGAGATAAAATGGCCATTGCAAACTGACATAAACTGGCCATTGTGAACTGACATACAATGGCCATTGTGAACTGACATGCAATGGCCACCGTGAACTGACACAAAATGGCCACCGTCAACTGATAAAAAATGGCCATTGCAAACTGACATAAAATGGCCATTGTGAACTGACATACAATGGCCACCATGAACTGACATAAAATGGCTATTGCGACCTGACATAAAATGACTATTGTGAACTGACATAAAATGGCCATTGTGAACTGACTCACAATGGCCACCGTGAACTGACATAAAATGGCCATTGTGAACTGACATAAAATGGCCATTGTGAACTGACATAAAATGGCCACCGTCAACTGAAGAAAAATGGCCATGGCAAACTGACATAAAATGGCCATTGTGAACTGACATACAATGGCCATTGTGAACTGACATACAATGACCACCATGAACTGACATAAAATGGCCATTGTGAACTGACATAAAATGGCCATTGCGACCTGACATAAAAAGGCCCCCGTGAACTGACATAAAATGGCCACTTTGAACTGAGATAAAAGGGCCACCGTGAACTGAAATAAAATGGCCATTGTGAACTGACATACAATAGCCACCATGAACTGACATAAAATGGCCATTGTGAGCTGACATAAAATGGCCCCCGTCAACCGACATAAAATGACCACCGTGAACCGACATAAAATGGCCACCGTGTACTGACATAAAATGGCCCCCATCGACTGAATAAAATGGCCCCCGTGAACTGACATAAAATGGCCACTGTGGACTGAGATAAAATGGCCACCGTGAACTGACATAAAATGGGCACCATGAACTGACATAAAATGGACCCCGTGAACTGACATAAAATGGCCACCGTGAACTGACATAAAATGGCCCCCGTGAACCGACATGAACTGGCCACTGCAACTGAGATAAAATGGACATTGCATACTGACATACAATGGCCATTGTGAACTGACATGCAATGGCCATTGTGAACTGACATACAATGGCCACCATGAACTGACATAAAATGGCCCCCGTGAACTGACATAAAATGGCCACCGTGAACTGACATAAAATGGCCCCCGTGAACCGACATGTACTGGCCACCGCAACTGAGATAAAATGGCCATTGCAAACTGACATAAAATGGCCATTGTGAACGGACTTACAATGGCCACCGTGAACTGACATAAAATGGCAATTGCAAATTGACATAAAATGGCCATTGTGAACTGACATACAAAGGCCACCGTGAACTGACATAAAATGGTCATTGTGAACTGACATAAAATGGCCATTGTGAACTGACATACAGTGGACACCGTGAACTGACATAAAATGGCTGCCGTGAACTGACATACAATGGCCGCCGTGAACTGACATAAAATGGCCATTGCGAGCAGACATAAAAAGGCCCCCGTCAAACGACATAAAATGACCACCGTGAACTGACATAAAATGGCCACTGTGTACTGACATAAAATGGCACCCATCGACTGAATAAAATGGCCCCCATGAACTGACATAAAATGGCCACTGTGAACTGAGATAAAATGGCCACCGTGAACTGACTTAAAATGGCCATTGTGAACTGACATACAATAGCCACCGTTAACTGACATAAATGGCCCCCGTGAACTGATATAAAATGGCCACCGTGAACTGACATTAAATGGTCCCCGTGAACCGACATGAACTGGCCACCGCAACTGAGATAAAATGGCCATTGCAAACTGACACAAAATGGTCATTGTGAACTGACATGCAATGGCCATTGTAAACTGACATACAATGGCCACCGTGAACTGACACAAAATGGCCACCGTCAACTGAAAAAAAATGGCCATTGCAAACTGACATAAAATGGCCATTGTGAACAGACATACAATGGCCATTGTGAACTGATATACAATGGCCACCATGAACTGACATAAAATGGCCCCCATGAACTGACATAAAATGGCCACCGTGAACTGACATAAAATGGCCCCCATGAACCGACATGAACTGGCCACCGCAACTGAGATAAAATGGCCATTGCAAACTGACATAAAATGGCCATTGTGAACTGACAAAAAATGTCCATTGCAAATTGACATAAAATGGCCATTGTGAACTGACATACAATGGCCACCGTGAACTGACATAAAATGGCCATTGTGAACTGACATAAAATGGCCATTGTGAACTGACATAAAATGGCCATTGTGAACTGACATAAAATGGCCACTGTGAACTGACATAAAATGGCCAATGTGAACTGACATACAATGGCCACCGTGAACTGACATAAAATGGCCCCCGTGAACTGACAAAAAAATTGCCAATGTGAACTGACATAAAATGGCCATTCTGAACTGACATACAATGGCCATTGCGACCTGACACAAAATGGCCCCCGTGAACTGACATTAACTGTCCATTGTGAACTGACACAAAATGGCCATTGCTACCTGACATGAACTGTCCATTGTTAACTGACATAAAATGGCTATTGTGAACTGACATAAAATGGCTCCCGTGAATCGACATAAAATGGCCACCGTGAACTGACATACAATGGCCATTGTGAACTGACATACTAATGGCCGACTGCTGGTTGTGGATTTTGTTTTGGCAGAGTCCCAGAGAGAGACGGAGAGACGGAGAGACCGAGAGAGATGGAGAGGGGAGAACAGCCTCCCCCACCGAGAGAGATGGAGAAGGGGAACCCCCTTCCCCACCGAGAGAGATGGAGAAGAGGACCCCCCCCCCCACCGAGCGAGATGGAGAAGGGGTACCCCCCTCCCCCCACAGAGAGAGATGGAGTTGGTGGAACCCCCCCTCCCCCACCGAGAGATATGGAGAAGGAGACCCCCCCCTACAAAGCGAGATGGAGAAGGGGGAACCCCCCCCCCACCGAGAGAGAGATGGAGAGGGTGGAACACCCCGCCCCCCCCACCGGGAGAGATGGAGAGGGGGAAATCCCCCTCCACCGAGAGAGATGGAGAGGGTGGACCCCCTCTCCCCCGCCGAGAGATAGAGAGGGGGACCCCCCACCGAGAGAAATGGAGAGGGGGAGCCCTGCCCCCACCGAGAGAGATGGAGAGGGGAGAACTCCCCCTCCACCGAGAGAGATGGAGAGTGTGGGACCCCCCCCCCCTGCTGAGAGAGAAGGAGAGGGCGACCCCCCCACCACCGAGAGAAATGGAGAGGGGGGACCCCCCACCGAGAGAGATGGAGAGGGGGGACTCGCCCGGCGAGAGAGATGGAGAGGGGGGACTCGCCCGGCGAGAGAGATGGAGAGGGGGACACCCCACCGAGAGAGATGGAGAGGCGGGAACCCCCACACCCACCGAGAGAGATGGAGAGGGGGGAACTCCCCCTCCACCGAGAGAGATGGAGAGGGTGGACCCCCCCCCCGCCGAGAGAGATGGAGAGGGGGTCCCCCCTCCACCGAGAGAGATGGAGAGGGGGGAACTTTGCCCCCACCGAGAGAGATGGAGAGGGGGAGCACTGACCCCACCGAGAGAGATGGAGAGGGTGGACCCCCCCCCGACAGAGATGGAGAGGGGGTCCCCCCTCCGCCGAGAGAGATGGAGAGGGGGGAACTTTGCCCCCACCGAGAGAGATGGAGAGGGGGGAGCCCTGACCCCACCAAGAGAGATGGAGAGGGGAGAACTCCCCCTCCACCGAGAGAGATGGAGAGGGTGGACCCCCCCCCCCCCCGCTGAGAGAGAAGGAGAGGACACCCCCCCCACCACCGAGAGAGATGGAGAGGGGGGACCCTCCACCGAGAGAGATGGAGAGGGGGGACTCCCCCAGCGAGAGAGATGGAGAGGGGGACCCCCCACCGAGAGAGATGGAGAGGGGGGAACCCCCACACCCACCGAGAGAGATGGAGAGGGGGGGACTCCCCCTCCACCGAGAGAGATGGAGAGGGTGGACCCCCCCCCCGCCGAGAGAGATGGAGAGGGGGTCCCCCCTCCACCGAGAGAGATGGAGAGGGGGGAACTTTGCCCCCACCGAGAGAGATGGAGAGGGGGGAGCCCTGACCCCACCGAGAGAGATGGAGAGGGTGGACCCCACCCCCGACAGAGATGGAGAGGGGGTCCCCCCTCCGCCGAGAGAGATGGAGAGGGGGGAACTTTGCCCCCACCGAGAGAGATGGAGAGGGGGGAGCCCTGACCCCACCAAGAGAGATGGAGAGGGGAGAACTCCCCTTCCACCGAGAGATGGAGAGGGTGGACCCCCCCCCCCCGCTGAGAGAGAAGGAGAGGACACCCCCCCCACCACCGAGAGAGATGGAGAGGGGGGACCCCCCACCGAGAGAGATGGAGAGGGGGGACTCCCCCAGCGAGAGAGATGGAGAGGGTGACCCCCCCACCGAGAGAGATGGAGAGGCGGGAACCCCCACACCCACCGAGAGAGATGGAAAGGGGGGAACTCCCCCTCCAGCGAGAGAGATGGAGAGGTTGGACCCCCCCCCCCCCCCCCGCCGAGAGAGATGGAGAGGGGGTACCCCCTCCACCGAGAGAGATGGAGAGGGGGGAACTTTGCCCCCACCGAGAGAGATGGAGAGCGGGGACACCCCCAAAGAGAGAGATGGAGAGGGGGGACTCCCCCACCGAGAGAGATGGAGAGGCGGGAACACCCCACCCACCGAGAGAGATGGAGAGGGGGGACCCTCCCCCACCCCCCCCCCCCCACCCCCACCAATACGGAGAGGAAAACTGCAGGGGATGTGCACAATGGAAATGTGGAGCTTGTTCAAAGAACAGCTACTGCGTGTTCTTGATAAGTATGTACCTGTCAGGCAGGGAGGAAGTGGTCGAGCAAGGGAACCGTGGTTTACTAAGGCAGTTGAAACACTTGTCTAGAGGAAGAAGGAAGGAGGCTTATGTAAAGATGAGACATGAAGGTTCAGTAAGGGCGCTCGAGAGTTACAAGTTAGCTAGGAAGGACCTAAAGAGGGAGCTAAGAAGAACCAGAAGGGGACATGAGAAGTCTTTGGATGGTAGGATCAAGGATAACCCTAAAGCTTTCTACAGATATGTCAGGAATAAAAGAATGACTAGTGTAAGAGTAGGGCCAGTCAAGGACAGTAGTGGGAAGTTGTGCTTGGAGTCCGAGGAGATAGGCGAGGTGCTATACGAATATTTTTCATCACTATTCACACAGGAAAAAGACAATGTTGACGAGGAGAATACTGAGATTCAGGCTACTCGACTAGAAGGACTTGAGGTTCATAAGGAGGAGGTGTTAGCAATTCTGGAAAGGGTGAAAATAGACAAGTCCCCTGGGCCGGATGGGATTTATCCTAGGATTCTCTGGCAAATGTTGTCCCCTTGTTCAAGAAGGGGAGTAGAGACAACCCCGGTAAATATAGACCAGTGAGCCTTACTTCTGTTGTGGGCAAAATCTTGGAAAGGTTTTTAAGAGATAGGGTGTATAATCATCTGGAAAGGAATAATTTGATTAGACATAGTCAACACGGTTTTGTGAAGGGTCGGTTGTGCCTCACAAACCATATAGAGTTCTTTGAGAAGGTGAGAAACAGGTGGATGAGGGTAAAGCAGTTGATGTGATGTATATGGATTTCAGTAACGCGTTTGACAAGGTTCCCCACGGTAGGCTACTGCAGAAAATACGGAAGCATGGGATTCAGGAATATTTAGCAGTTTGGATCAGAAATTGGCCAGCTGGAAGAAGACAAAGGGTGGTGGTTGATGGGAAGTGTTCAGACTGGAGTCCAGTTACTAGTGGTGTACCACAAGGATCTGTATTGGGGCCACTGCTGTTTGTCATTTTTATAAATGACCTGGAGGAGGGCGCAGAAGGATGGGTGAGTAAATTTGCAGATGACACTAAAGTCGGTGGAGTTGTGGACAGTGCGGAAGGATGTTACAAGTTACAGAGGGACATAGGTAAGCTGCAGCGCTGGGCTGAGAGGTGGCAAATGGAGTTTAATGCAGAAAAATGTGAGGTGATTCATTTAGGAAGGAATAACAGGAAGACAGCGTACTGGGCTAATGGTAAGATTCTTGGCAGTGTGGATGAGCAGAGAGATCTCGGTGTCCATGTACATAGATCCCTGAAAGTTGCCACTCAGGTTGAGAGGGTTGTGAAGAAGGTGTACGGTGTGTTAGCTTTTATTGGTAGAGTGTCTGAATTTCGGAGCCATGAGGTCATGTTGCAGCTGCACAAAACTCAGGTGCGGCCGCATTTGGAGTATTGCGTGCAATTCTGGTCGCCGCATTATAGGAAGGATGTGGAAGCATTGGAAAGGGTGCAGAGGAGATTTACCAGAATGTTGCCTGGTTATGGAGGGAAGATCTTATGAGGAAAGGCTGAGGGACTTGAGGCTGTTTTCGTTAGAGAGAAGAAAGTTAAGAGGTGACTTAATTGAGGCATACAAGGTGATCAGAGGATTGGATAGGGTGGACAGTGAGAGCCTTTTTCCTCGGATGGTGATGTCTAGCACGAGGGGACATAGCTTTAAATTGAGGGGAGATAGATATAAGACAGATGTCAGAGGTAGGTTCTTTACTCAGAGAGTAGTAAGGGCGTGGAATGCTCTGCCTGCAACAGTAGTGGACTCGCCAACACTAAGGGCATTCAAATGGTCATTGGATAGACATATGGACGATAAGGGAATAGGGTAGATGGACTTCAGAGTGCTTTCACAGGTCGGCGCAACATCGAGGGCCGAAGGGCCTGTACTGCGTTGTAATGTTCTATGAGAGAGATGGAGAGGGGGGAACAGCCACCTCCCCACCGAGAGTGATGGAGAGGGGGGACCCCCCACCGAGAGAGATGGAGAGGTGGGACCCCCCCACCGAGAGGGATGGAGAGGGGGGAACCCCCACCCCACCGAGAGTGATGGAGAGGGGGGACCCCCCACCGAGAGAGATGGAGAGGGGGGACCCCCCCACCGAGAGGGATGGAGAGGGGGGAACCCCCACCCCACCGAGAGAGATGGAGTGGGGGAACCCCCCCTCCTCCCCCCACCGAGAGAGATGGAGAGGGGAAACCCCCCCTACCACCGAGAGAGATGGAGGGGGGGGGGGAATCCCCCCACACCAAGAGAGATGGAGAGGGGAACCCCCCCCCCCCACCACCGAGAGGGATGGAGAGGGGGGACCCCCCCACCGAGAAGGATGGAGAGGGGGGAACCCCCACCCCACCGAGAGAGATGGAGTGGGGGAACCCCCCCCCCCCACCGAGAGAGATGGAGAGGGGAAACCCCCCCCCCCACCACCGAGAGAGATGGAGGGGGGGGAATCCCCCCACACCGAGAGAGATGGAGGGGGGAATCCCCCCACACCGAGAGAGATGGAGGGGGGAATCCCCCCCACCGAGAGTTGTGGAGTGGGGGGAACCCCCCCCACCGAGATGGATGGAGAGGGGGAACCCCTCCCCCAATCCACTGAAAGAACACGGCTGAAACCGATGGAGGGAGAAAAGAAAGGGGGGGTAAGGGGGTAAACAAGGAGCAGGGGGTCACACACCAGGTCGGCCCGGAAGGGCATCACGGAGGGTCTGCGGGGGAGAGAGGGGAAGGGTTAGGGAAAGGGGGGTTGGGGGGGAGCTGGGGGGGGGGGGGGGGGCAGACACGCCGAACTGAACGGCAACAGTTTGTAACTATTGAAACATAAGAGAAAGCCTTTTCGCTCTCTGAGAAATGTAAACTAGCCGCAATGCACAGAATTGTGGAAACGGCAATAAAAAGATTTTTACAATAAATTCAGAGCCCTGTTCAGTTTTTCCAATTCAGGGGCAATTTAGCGCGGCCAATCCACCTGCCCTGCACATCTTTGGGTTGTGGGGGTGAGACCCACGCAGACACAGGGAGAATGTGCAAACTCCACACGGACAGTGACCCAGAGCCGGGACT